>NW_028319952.1:0-7500 GCF_062004578.1 Staurois parvus | reverse complement strand
CAATACACGAGGGGTTCGAGGGCCCTGCTCCTTGGAGCTTACAATCTAGGAGGGAGGGGATGGTGGAACAGGAGGAAGTGGCTGTGGGGGATGGAGTGGTGGGAGGAGTGGAGGAGATCAGCTGTTAGGTGAGGGTGGGGTAGGCTTCCCTGAAGAGATGGGTTTTCAGGGTGCGCCTAAAGGTGAGAAAGGTAGGTGACAGTCTGATGGATTGGGGGTAGTGAGTTCCAGAGGATGGGGGAAGTCCTGGAGAAGTCCTGTAGTCGGGCGTGGGAGCAGGAGACCAGGGAGCTAGAAAGTAGAAGGTCTTGTGAGGTGCGGAGGGCACGGGTAGGGTGGTATTTGGGTATCAGGTCGGTGAGGTAGTTTGGGGCAGCGTTGTGAATGGCTTTGTACGTCAATGTTAGTAGTTTGAATTTGATGCGTTTGGCAATGGGAAGCCAGTGGAGGGAATGACAGAGGGGGGTGGAGCCAGTGGAGGGAATGACAGAGGGGGGTGGCAGAAGCGGAGCGGTTGGTAAGGTGGATGAGTCTGGCCGCTGAGTTCAGGATAGACTGAAGCGGGGAGAGTGTGTTGAGGTAGGCCGGTGAGGAGGGAGTTGCAGTAGTCCAGACGTGAGATAATAAGGGAGTGAACGAGTTGTTTAGTAGTGTCTGGGGTTAGGAACACTATATATATATATATATATATATATATATATATATATATATATATATATACATATACATACACAGTCAGGTCCATAAATATTGGGACATCGACACAATTCTAACATTTTTGGCTCTCTACACCACCACAATGGATTTGAAATGAAACAAACAAGATGTGATTTAACTGCAGACTGTCAGCTTTAATTTGAAGGTATTTACATCCAATTCAGGTGAACGGTGTAGGAATTACAACACTTTGCATATGTGCCTCCCACTTGTTAAGGGACCAAAAGTAATGGGACATTTGGCTTCTCAGCTGTTCCATGGCCAGGTGTGTGTTATTCCCTCATTACCCCAATTACAATGAGCAGATAAAAGGTCCAGAGTTCATTTCAAGTGTGCTATTTGTATTTGGAATCTGTTGCTGTCAACTCTCAAGATGAGATCCAAAGAGCTGTCACTATCAGTGAAGCCATCATTAGGCTGAAAAAACAAAACAAACCCATCAGAGAGATAGCAAAAACATTAGGCGTGGCCAAAACAACTGTTTGGAACATTCTTAAAAAGAAGAAACGCACCGGTGAGCTCAGCAACACCAAAAGACCCGGAAGACCACGGAAAACAACTGTGGTGGATGACAGAAGAATTCTTTCCCTGGTGAAGAAAACACCCTTCACAACAGTTGGCCAGATCAAGAACACTCTCCAGGAGGTAGGTGTATGTGTGTCAAAGTCAACAATCAAGAGAAGACTTCACCAGAGTGAATACAGAGGGTTCACCACAAGATGGAAACCATTGGTGAGCCTCAAAAACAGGAAGGCCAGATTAGAGTTTGCCAAACGACATGTAAAAAAGCCTTCACAGTTCTGGAACAACATCCTATGGACAGATGAGACCGACATCAACTTGTACCAGAGTGATGGGAAGAGAAGAGGATGGAGAAGGAAAGGAACTGCTCATGGTCCTCAGCATACCACCTCATCAGTGAAGCATGGTGGTGGTAGTGTCATGGCGTGGGCATGTATGGCTGCCAATGGAACTGCTTCTCTTGTATTTATTGATGATGTGACTGCTGACAGAAGCAGCCGGATGAATTGTGAAGTGTTTCGGGAATATTATCTGCTCATATTCAGCCAAATGCTTCACAACTCATTGGACGCTTCACAGTGCAGATGGACAATGACCCAAAGCAGACTGCAAAAGCAACCAAAGAGTTTTTTAAGGGAAAGAAGTGGAATGTTCTGCAATGGCCAAGTCAATCACCTGACCTGAATCCGATTGAGCATTTCACTTGCTGAAGACAAAACTGAAGGGAAAATGCCCCAAGAACAAGCAGGAACTGAAGACAGTTGCAGTAGAGGCCTGGCAGAGCATCACCAGGGATGAAACCCAGCGTCTGGTGATGTCTATGCGTTCCACACTTCAGGCTGTAATTGACTGCAAAGGATTTGCAACCAAGTATTAAAAAGTGAAAGTTTGATTTATGATTATTATTCTGTCCCATTACTTTTGGTCCCTTAACAAGTGTGAGGCACATATGCAAACTGTTGTAATTCCTACACCGTTCACCTGATTTGGATGTAAATACCCTCAAATTAAAGCTGACAGTCTGTAGTTAAAGCACATCTTGTTTGTTTCATTTCAAATCCATTGTGGTGGTGTATAGAGCCAAAAATGTTAGAATTGTGTTGATGTCCCAATATTTATGGACTTGACTGTATATATTAATTATACACACTATATATATATATATATATATATATATATATATATATATATATATATATATACATACACACACACATATACATACATACACACACACACACACACACACACAGTGAAGGAAATGCGTATTTCCTCCCCTGCTGATTTTGAATGTTTTCCCCTCACAAAGAAATGATCGGTCTAAAAATCCAATCTACAATCTTGTCCCTGACATCCTTGGACAGCTCTTTGGTCTTTGCCATGCTGAAGAGTTTGGAATCTGATGGTTTGATTGCTCCTGTGGACAGGTGTCTTTTATACAGGTAACAAAATGAGATTAGCAGCACTCCCTTTAAGAGACTGCTTCTAATCTCAGCTTGTTACCTGTTTGAAAGACACCTGGGAGCCAGAAATCCTGCTGAATGATAGGGGATCAAATCCTTCTTTCCCTCATGAACATGCAGATCAGTCATCATTTGTTAGACGCATTTCTGCTGAATTTGTTGCTGTATTCTGTCTCTCAGTGTTACAATACACCGAACATTCGATTTTTAGACCGATCATTTCTTTGTGAGGGGCAAACATTATATATCGTGTACATATCTAGAGCGAAAGGGACTAAACGTGTATATATCTAGAGCGAAAGGGACTAACCGTTTTAAACAAACTAAACAGCCTGCACTGTTAGTCCCTTTCTCTCTAGATATATACACAATTAGTCCCTTTCTCTCTAGATATGTACATGATTAGTCCCTTTCTCTCTAGATATGTACATGATTAGTCCCTTTCACTCTAGATATATACACAATTAGTCCCTTTCGCTCTAGATATGTACACGATTAGTCCCTTTCTCTCTAGATATGTACATGATTAGTCCCTTTCGCTCTAGATATGTACATGATTAGTCCCTTTCACTCTAGATATATACACAATTAGTCCCTTTCACTCTAGATATATACACAATTAGTCCCTTTCTCTCTAGATATGTACACGATTAGTCCCTTTCTCTCTAGATATGTACATGATTAGTCCCTTTCACTCTAGATATGTACACGATTAGTCCCTTTCGCTCTAGATATGTACACGATTAGTCCCTTTCTCTCTAGATATGTACATGATTAGTCCCTTTCTCTCTAGATATGTACATGATTAGTCCCTTTCACTCTAGATATATACACAATTAGTCCCTTTCTCTCTAGATATGTACATGATTAGTCCCTTTCACTCTAGATATGTACACGATTAGTCCCTTTCGCTCTAGATATGTACACGATTAGTCCCTTTCTCTCTAGATATGTACATGATTAGTCCCTTTCACTCTAGATATGTACACGATTAGTCCCTTTCTCTCTAGATATGTACATGATTAGTCCCTTTCACTCTAGATATGTACACGATTAGTCCCTTTCGCTCTAGATCAGCAATCTCTTAGTAACGTGGAATACCTGTATAAACAGCTGACTCAATCATTTAGGATGAAGTATTTGCTGAGAACATGTGAAGAATGTGCAGCCAAACCATCAGTAAGCCGTGATGATGACCGCAATACCTAAAAACCACAAGAATCCAGTTCCTGGCATTCCAGCCATCTTACCGGTGCGCCCCCTCCTGCGAGGAGCTGAATCATCTGCTGCATCATCTGTTGCTGAGCGTTGCTGCTGCCCCCTGCTGGAGAGGCGCTGCTGGGTGGGGAGGAGGAGGTGGTGTTGTCGGGGGCTGTGCTTCCGCTGGATGCCGGCGGCACTCCGGGGATACTGAAAGTACCAAAAATGAAGATTAAAAATTTGAGTAAGAATACCAGGGATCTAAGAAGGCTTCCAAGGTCCCATTCACACTGCGAGGGAAAGGTAAAATGTGGGAAAAGTTCAAAATAATCACCCCTGCCACAATAGGAAGAACAGGAAGTTAATTTCCCAGCAGGCACTGGGGAAACGCCATAAATGTAGACAGTCTGGGGATGGGCATCTGTGCGGGTGGTGCCACGGCAGGACCCACACAAATACCAACAGCTGCAACCACCCACAGAGATTAATCCTGATGGCACGCCACCCGCACTGGGAACCTCAGTGCCCTTGCGGGCTGCAATATAAATCCTAATGGCACGCCACCTGCACTGGAAATCGCAACCGTATGAGTGTCAGATAATAGTTAAAGAATCTGCATGGGTGTAGATTGTAAAAAGACAGCAAAGTTGAGATGTGACCGCCACCAAAAAGTATTTGTACTTTTGCTGAAGGGCAGCGTTAGTTTTTGTTTTTTTTCAATGGCAGCGCCATTCGAGTGTTCTTGGCTGAATTTTTTTTTAAGCGGTTTTAACATTTAAAAAACGCATTTCTACATCTAAAGTTAAGCTTGAGGCTTGGTTCACATCTGTGCGGGTGGTGCCACTACAGGACCCGCAAAAATACCGGCAGCTGCAACCACCCACACAGATTAATCCTAATGGCACACCACCCGCACTGGAAATCGCAACCGTACTGGGAACCTCCGTGCCCGTGCGGGCTGCAATATAAATCCTAATGGCACACCACCCGCACTGGTCATCGCAACTGTACTGGGAACCTCCGTGCCCATGTGAGCTGCAATATAAATCCTAACGGCACACCACCCGCAATGGAAATCGCAACCATACTGGGAACCTCAGTGCCCATGTGAGCTGCAATATAATGGCACGCCACCCATACTGGAAAATCGCAACTGTACTGGGAACCTCAGTGCCTATGTGGGCTGCAATATAAAACATGGTGCAGGGACTTCTTTCCTGCGTGTCACTGGGCACGGCAGCCCATTCAAATGAATATGCTCTAGGTGCCGACGCAAACTGCGACCGCACAGGTGTGAACCTAGCCTAAAAGTGCACACTACACCACTGCCCCTCCCTTCTGCTTGTACTGTGGGTTGACTGGAGTTCCTCTTTAACATATTTACCCGTAGTTTTTTTTTTTTTTAACCACTTGCTCCCTGCTGTTCCACACAAGGCCCCCACATTATCCTATGAAACATTTCCAACTAATGAAGCCTACTACCTCAACAGGCAATTGTCAGCTCTTCAACGGCAAAGCTTCCTGCCCCCGTGATGTCATTACTTCCTAGGGAACCAACCACCTGAACATGTCAGGGTAGCATTTGGCTGCTTCCGCCGCAAACTGAAAATGTGTGATCTCACCTGGATAGCAGGCCGGGGGCCTCTGTCTGTAAAGTCTGTAGGCCTTGCTGGATTTGGAGAAGCGCTTGCATGGCTCGGGGATTGGAAATGACAGAAAGAGCTTCAGGATTCTGCATCTGTGGATAAATAGAACATTGGTGGCATGAATAGAGTATGGTGCTGTGTAGAACAGCTTACAGTATCTGGCTCTGGGATGGGGGAACCTTCCTCTGATTGGGTGAGGCAGACATCGTGACATCAGCCAATCAGAGGATGCTTTGCATTCGATCTCAGAAAACAAAGCTTTCTGCGAATGGCTGAGCAGTGCTCAGCCCAACGCCATTTTGTTCCGGGAAGACCCTATCCCACTGCTGGAACACAGTGCTGTATACTGTAGGCAGCTGAGGCTACATGCAGTTAAAGCAGAACTCCAACCAAAAGGGGAAGTTTCAGCTTGTCTGCCTCCCCACCCCCTCCACTGCCACATTTGGTACTTTTGAGTGGGGGGGGGGGGGGGGGGGGGGAGTGGGTACCTGGTTCTGACAGATACCTGCCTGCTCTCACTTCCAGATCAAATAGCTGTGGCGATCTGAGACAAAAGATTGCCCCCCCCCTCCTAATGCCCACAGCCCTCTGGGACACTTCACAGGTACATGCATGCCCAATAGGAAACTGGTTATCAAGGCTGCACTATCGGTTTCCCTTACTGAAAGTGACCCGAAGCTGACTGAAGAATACCGCCTCGGGTAAGGACGTCGCTGGACCCCCGGGACAGGCAAGTGCCCTTATATTAAAGCAGAGTTCCACTCACGCTGTCAAAAAATAAAAGTCGGCAGCTACAAAAACTGTAGCTGCTGACTTTTAAAAAACAGCCACTTACCTGTCCCTCGGTGTGTCCCCCGCAGCCTGTTTCACCGGCTCTCCTGTATTCCAGGAGGCCGCCATCTTCAGTGTGGGCTGTGACAGCTTGCGGCTTCACAGCCAGGTACCCACTGCGCATGCGCGAGTAGCGCCGCGCTTCATGAATGGTCCTTTAGTCTTCTGGACCTGTCACGTGTCCCAAAAGACTACAGGGAGGGAGGACACCTTCCGTTTCCGATCGCCTAGGAGGTCGGACGCGAAGTGGGAGCGGGGACCTGTCAAATTCGGGTACCCGCTCCCCCCCCCCTCATCCCCCAAAAGGTGCCAATCCTTAATGGGGAGCAATCCTTAAAGCGGAACTTCCCCTTTTAGGTGGAGCTCCGCTTTAAAAAAAAAAGTCAGCAGCTACAGTATTTGCAGCTGCTGACTTCATTTTTTGGGGGGAGCCCATGGCTCCACTATAACACTGAATGCCCAGCAAGTGTCCCTGTTAGTGCGGTAAAATAGTTCACTTGGGCCAGCTTGGCCCAAACAAACAATTTTAGCCTAATTCCATATTTGACGTCCCCTTTAAACTTTCGTTCTGCTTTAGGGCTCGTTCACACTTGGCTGTTTTGCCAACGCTTGCCAAACGCCCCTATAGCGTTTGGAAGCGTTGGTCCGGCGTTTGCGGAGCGTTTTTTAACGCTTGGCAAACGCCACATGCGCGGTTTAGCGGCGGTTGCCAAGCGTTGATAACGCCCCACAAACGCCTATAATGCAGTTTGAGTGGTGTTACCGCTCCGCAAACGCCGGCCGGGGGTTGCGGAGCGGCACCATAGACGAGAATAGGAGGCTTCAAAGCCTCCTGACTCGACCAGAGGCGTCCGTTTTGCCGCGACGCAAACGCTTCCCGTTAGAACAGCACCATGTGCTGTAATGTGCAGAATTGGCAGAGGCGTTTGGGAAGCGGTAAAAACGCCTCCCAAACGCCTCTCTGCCGCCTGCACACCGCGCTAGTGTGAACGTAGCCTTAAAGTAAACATGTCCTATACAACTACCTGCTCTAAAAAGGCCGACCTAAAAAAGAAGAACACAGATGGAAAGGCTCCGTGGAAGGCGGAAGGCCGCAAGTCACTTACCTGTTGTAGGAAGCG
>NW_028319950.1:0-142425 GCF_062004578.1 Staurois parvus | reverse complement strand
TTATTTATTATACATGGAGATCATATCCCCCCTTATGTATTATACATGGAGATCATATCCCCCCCTTATTTATTATACATGGAGATCATATCCCCCCTTATGTATTATACATGGAGATCATATCCCCCTTATGTATTATACATGGAGATCATATCCCCCCCTTATGTATTATACATGGAGATCATGTCCCCCTTATGTATTATACATGGAGATCATATCCCCCCCTTATTTATTATACATGGAGATCATATCCCCCCTTATGTATTATACATGGAGATCATATCCCCCCCTTATGTATTATACATGGAGATCATATCCCCTATTATGTATTATACATGGAGATCATATCCCCCCCCCCTTATGTATTATACATGGAGATCATATCCCCCCCCTTATGTATTATACATGGAGATCATATCCCCCCTTATGTATTATACATGGAGATCATATCCCCCCTTATGTATTATACATGTAGATCATATCCCCCCCTTATGCATTATGCATGGAGATCATATCCCCCCCTTATGTATTACACATGGAAATCATATCCCCCCTTATGTATTATATATGGAGATCATATCCCCCTTATGTATTATACAAGGAGATCATATCCCCCTTATGTATTATACAAGGAGATCGTATCCCCCCTTATGTATTATACATGGAGATCATATCCCCCTCATGTATTATACATGGAGATCATATCCCCCTTATGTATTATACAAGGAGATCATATCCCCCTTATGTATTATACAAGGAGATCAAATCCCCCTTATGTATTATACAAGGAGATCGTATCCCCCCTTATGTATTATACATGGAGATCATATCCCCCTCATGTATTATACATGGAGATCATATCCCCCCTTATGTACTATACATGGAGATCATATCCCCCCCTTATGTATTATATATGGAGATCATATCCCCCCTTATGTATTATACAAGGAGATTGTATCCCCCCTTATGTATTATACATGGAGATCAAATCCCCCCCTTATGTATTATACATGAAGATCATATCCCCCCTTATGTATTGTACATGGAGATCATATCCACCTTATGAATTATACATGGTGATAATATCTCCCCCCTTATGTATTATACATGGTGATCATATCCCCCCCCTTATGTATTATACATGGAGATCATACCCCCCCTTATGTATTATACATGGAGATCATATCCCCCCTTATGTATTATACATGGAGATCATATCCCCCCTTATGTATTATACATGGAGATCATATCCCCCTATGTATTATACATGGAGATCATATCCCCCCTTATGTATTATACATGGAGATCATATCCCCCCTTATGTATTATACATGGAGATCATATCCCCCCTTATGTATTATACATGTAGATCATATCCCCCCCTTATGCATTATGCATGGAGATCATATCCCCCCCTTATGTATTACACATGGAAATCATATCCCCCCTTATGTATTATATATGGAGATCATATCCCCCTTATGTATTATACAAGGAGATCATATCCCCCTTATGTATTATACAGGAGATCGTATCCCCCTTATGTATTATACATGGAGATCATATCCCCCTCATGTATTATACATGGAGATCATATCCCCCTTATGTATTATACAAGGAGATCATATCCCCCTTATGTATTATACAAGGAGATCAAATCCCCCTTATGTATTATACAAGGAGATCGTATCCCCCCTTATGTATTATACATGGAGATCATATCCCCCTCATGTATTATACATGGAGATCATATCCCCCCTTATGTACTATACATGGAGATCATATCCCCCCCTTATGTATTATATATGGAGATCATATCCCCCCTTATGTATTATACAAGGAGATTGTATCCCCCCTTATGTATTATACATGGAGATCAAATCCCCCCCTTATGTATTATACATGAAGATCATATCCCCCCTTATGTATTGTACATGGAGATCATATCCACCTTATGAATTATACATGGTGATAATATCTCCCCCCTTATGTAATATACATGGTGATCATATCCCCCCCCTTATGTATTATACATGGAGATCATACCCCCCCTTATGTATTATACATGGAGATCATATCCCCCCTTATGTATTATACATGGAGATCATATCCCCCCTTATGTATTATACATGGAGATCATATCCCCCTATGTATTATACATGGAGATCATATCCCCCCTTATGTATTATACATGGAGATCATATCCCCCCTTATGTATTATACATGGAGATCATATCCCCCCCTTATGTATTATACATGGAGATCATATCCCCCTTATGTATTATACATGGAGATCATATCCCCCTTATGTATTATACATGGAGATCATATCCCCCTTATGTATTATACATGGAGATCATATCCCCCTTATGTATTATACATGGAGATCATATCCCCCTTATGTATTATACATGGAGATCATACCCCCCTTATGTATTATACATGGAGATCATATCCCCCTTATGTATTATACATGGAGATCATATCCCCCCTTATGTATTATACATGGAGATCATATCCCCCCTTATGTATTATACATGGAGATCATATTCCCCCTTATGTATTATACATGGAGATCATATCCCCCCTTATGTATTATACATGGAGATCATATCCCCCCTTATGTATTATACATGGAGATCATACCCCCCCTTATGTATTATACATGGAGATCATATCCCCCCTTATGTATTATACATGGAGATCATATCCCCCCTTATGTATTGTACATGGAGATCATATCCACCTTATGAATTATACATGGTGATAATATCTCCCCCCTTATGTATTATACATGGTGATCATATCCCCCCCTTATGTATTATACATGGAGATCATACCCCCCCTTATGTATTATACATGGAGATCATATCCCCCCTTATGTATTATACATGGAGATCATATCCCCCCTTATGTAATATACATGGAGATCATACCCCCCCTTATGTATTATACATGGAGATCATATCCCCCCTTATGTATTATACATGGAGATCATATCCCCCCTTATGTATTATACATGGAGATCATATCCCCCCTTATGTATTATACATGGAGATCATATCCCCTTATGTATTATACATGGAGATCATATCCCCCCCTTATGTATTACACATGGAAATCATATCCCCCTTATGTATTATACAAGGAGATCGTATCCCCCCTTATGTATTATACATGGAGATCATATCCCCCTTATGTACTATACATGGAGATCATATCCCCCCCATATGTATTATACATGGAGATCGTATCCCCCCTTATGTATTATACATGAAGATCATATCCCCCCTTGTGTATTATACATGGAGATCATACCCCCCCCCTTATGTATTATACATGGAGATCATATCCCCCTTATGTATTATACATGGAGATCATATCCCCCCTTATGTATTATACATGGAGATCATATTCCCCCCTTATGTATTATACATGGAGATCATATCCCCCCTTATGTATTATACATGGAGATCATACCCCCCTTATGTATTATACATGGAGATCATATCCCCCTTATGTATTATACATGGAGATCATACCCCCCTTATGTATTATACATGGAGATCATATCCCCCTTATGTATTATACATGGAGATCATATCTCCCCTATGTATTATACATGGAGATCATATCCCCCCTTATGTATTATACATGGAGATCATATCCCCCCTTATGTATTATACATGGAGATCATATCCCCCCTTATGTATTATACATGGAGATCATACCCCCCTTATGTATTATACATGGAGATCATATCCCCCTTATGTATTATACATGGAGATCATGTCCCCCCTTATGTATTGTACATGGAGATCATATCCCCCCCTTATGTATTATACATGGAGATCATATTCCCCCTTATGTATTTATACATGGAGATCATGTCCCCCCCCCCCTTATGTATTATACATGGAGATCATATCCCCCCTTATGTATTATACATGGAGATCATATCCCCCTTTATGTATTGTACATGGAGATCATATCCCCCCCCCCTTATGTATTATACATGGAGATCATATCCACCCCTATGTATTATACATGGAGATCATATCCCCCCTTATGTATTATACATGGAGATCATATCCCCCCCTTATGTATTATACATGGAGATCATATCCCCCCTTATGTATTATACAGGGAGATCATATCCCCCCTTATGTATTATACATGGAGATCATATCCCCCCCTTATGTATTATACATGGAGATCATATACCCCCTTATGTATTATACATGGAGATCATATCCCCCCTTATGTATTATACATGGAGATCATATCCCCCCTTATGTATTATACAAGGAGATCGTATCCCCCCTTATGTATTATACATGGAGATCATATCCCCCCTTATGTATTATACATGGTGATCATATCCCCCCTTATGTATTATACATGGAGATCATATCCCCCCTTATGTATTATACATGGAGATCATATCCCCCCTTATGTATTATACATGGAGATCATATCCCCCCCTTATGTATTATACATGGAGATCATATCCCCCCTTATGTATTATACATGGAGATCATACCCCCCTTATGTATTATACATGGAGATCATATCCCCCTTATGTATTATACATGGAGATCATATACCCCCTTATGTATTATACATGGTGATCATATCCCCCCTTATGTATTATACATGGAGATCATATCCCCCTTATGTATTATACATGGAGATCATATCTCCCCTTATGTATTATACATGGAGATCATATCCCCCTTATGTATTATACATGGAGATCATACCCCCCTTATGTATTATACATGGAGATCATATCCCCCTTATGTATTATACATGGAGATCATATCTCCCCTATGTATTATACATGGAGATCATATCCCCCCTTATGTATTATACATGGAGATCATATCCCCCCTTATGTATTATACATGGAGATCATATCCCCCCTTATGTATTATACATGGAGATCATACCCCCCTTATGTATTATACATGGAGATCATATCCCCCTTATGTATTATACATGGAGATCATGTCCCCCCTTATGTATTGTACATGGAGATCATATCCCCCCCCCTTATGTATTATACATGGAGATCATATTCCCCCTTATGTATTTATACATGGAGATCATGTCCCCCCCCCCTTATGTATTATACATGGAGATCATATCCCCCCTTATGTATTATACATGGAGATCATATCCCCCCTTATGTATTATACATGGAGATCATATCCCCCTTTATGTATTGTACATGGAGATCATATCCCCCCCCCTTATGTATTATACATGGAGATCATATCCACCCCTATGTATTATACATGGAGATCATATCCCCCCTTATGTATTATACATGGAGATCATATCCCCCCCTTATGTATTATACATGGAGATCATATCCCCCCTTATGTATTATACAGGGAGATCATATCCCCCTTATGTATTATACATGGAGATCATATCCCCCCTTATGTATTATACATGGAGATCATATACCCCCTTATGTATTATACATGGAGATCATATCCCCCCTTATGTATTATACATGGAGATCATATCCCCCCTTATGTATTATACAAGGAGATCGTATCCCCCCTTATGTATTATACATGGAGATCATATCCCCCCTTATGTATTATACATGGTGATCATATCCCCCCTTATGTATTATACATGGAGATCATATCCCCCCCTTATGTATTATACATGGAGATCATATCCCCCCTTATGTATTATACATGGAGATCATATCCCCCCCTTATGTATTATACATGGAGATCATATCCCCCCTTATGTATTATACATGGAGATCATACCCCCCTTATGTATTATACATGGAGATCATATCCCCCTTATGTATTATACATGGAGATCATATACCCCCTTATGTATTATACATGGTGATCATATCCCCCCTTATGTATTATACATGGAGATCATATCCCCCTTATGTATTATACATGGAGATCATATCTCCCCTATGTATTATACATGAGATCATATCCCCCCTTATGTATTATACATGGAGATCATATCCCCCTTATGTATTATACATGGAGATCATACCCCCCCTTATGTATTATACATGGAGATCATATCCCCCTTATGTATTACACATGGAGATCATACCCCCCCCCCTTATCTATTATATATGGAGATCATATCCCCCCTTATGTATTATACATGGAGATCATATCCCCCCTTATGTATTATACAAGGAGATCGTATCCCCCCTTATGTATTATACATGGAGATCCTTTCCCCCTTATGTACTATACATGGAGATCATATCCCCCCCTTATGTATTATACATGGAGATCATATCCCCCCTTATGTATTATACATGGAGATCATATCCCCCCTTATGTATTATACATGGAGATCATACCCCCCTTATGTATTATACATGGAGATCATATCCCCCTTATGTATTATACATGGAGATCATACCCCCCCTTATCTATTATACATGGAGATCATATCCCCCTTATGTATTATACATGGAAATCATATCCCCCTTATGTATTATACAAGGAGATCATATCCCCCCTTATGTATTATACATGGTGATCATATCCCCCCTTATGTATTATACATGGAGATCATGTACCCCCCCTTATGTATTATACATGGAGATCATATCCCCCCCTTATGTATTATACATGGAGATCATATCCCCCTTATGTACTATACACGGAGATCATATCCCCCCCTTATGTATTATACATGGAGATCATATCCCCCCTTATGTATTATACATGGTGATCATATCCCCCTTATGTATTATACATGGAGATCATATCCCCCCCCCCTTATGTATTATACATGGAGATCATATCCCCCCTTATGTATTATACATGGAGATCATATCCCCCTTATGTATTATACATGGAGATCATATCCCCCCTTATGTATTATACATGGAGATCATATCCCCCCTTATGTATTATACATGGAGATCATATCCCCCCCTTATGTATTATACATGGAGATCATATCTCCCCTTATGTATTATACATGGAGATCATATCCCCCCTTATGTATTATACATGGAGATCATATCCCCCCTTATGTATTATACATGGTATTATAATGTATTATACATGGAGATCATATCCCCCCCCCCTTATGTATTATACATGGAGATCATATCCCCCCCTTATGTATTATACATGGAGATCATATCCCCCTTATGTATTATACATGGAGATCATATCCCCCCTTATGTATTATACATGGAGATCATATCCCCCCTTATGTATTATACATGGAGATCATATCCCCCCTTATGTATTATACATGGTGATCATATCCCCCCTTATGTATTATACATGGAGATCATATCCCCCCCTTATGTATTATACATGGAGATCATATCCCCCCCTTATGTATTATACATGGAGATCATATCTCCCCTTATGTATTATACATGGAGATCATATCCCCCCTTATGTATTATACATGGAGATCATATCCCCCCTTATGTATTATACATGGTATTATAATGTATTATACATGGAGATCATATCCCCCCCCCCCTTATGTATTATACATGGAGATCATATCCCCCCCTTATGTATTATACATGGAGATCATATCCCCCTTATGTATTATACATGGAGATCATATCCCCCCTTATGTATTATACATGGAGATCATATCCCCCCTTATGTATTATACATGGAGATCATATCCCCCCTTATGTATTATACATGGAGATCATATCCCCCTTATGTATTATACATGGAGATCATATCCCCCCCTTATGTATTACACATGGAAATCATATCCCCCTTATGTATTATACAAGGAGATCGTATCCCCCCTTATGTATTATACATGGAGATCATATCCCCCTTTATGTACTATACATGGAGATCATATCCCCCCCATATGTATTATACATGGAGATCGTATCCCCCCTTATGTATTATACATGAAGATCATATCCCCCCTTGTGTATTATACATGGAGATCATACCCCCCCCCCTTATGTATTATACATGGAGATCATATCCCCCTTATGTATTATACATGGAGATCATATCCCCCCTTATGTATTATACATGGAGATCATATTCCCCCCTTATGTATTATACATGGAGATCATATCCCCCTTATGTATTATACATGGAGATCATACCCCCCTTATGTATTATACATGGAGATCATATCCCCCTTATGTATTATACATGGAGATCATACCCCCCTTATGTATTATACATGGAGATCATATCCCCCTTATGTATTATACATGGAGATCATATCTCCCCTATGTATTATACATGGAGATCATATCCCCCCTTATGTATTATACATGGAGATCATATCCCCCCTTATGTATTATACATGGAGATCATATCCCCCCTTATGTATTATACATGGAGATCATACCCCCCTTATGTATTATACATGGAGATCATATCCCCCTTATGTATTATACATGGAGATCATGTCCCCCCTTATGTATTGTACATGGAGATCATATCCCCCCCTTATGTATTATACATGGAGATCATATTCCCCCTTATGTATTTATACATGGAGATCATGTCCCCCCCCCCCTTATGTATTATACATGGAGATCATATCCCCCCTTATGTATTATACATGGAGATCATATCCCCCTTTATGTATTGTACATGGAGATCATATCCCCCCCCCCCTTATGTATTATACATGGAGATCATATCCACCCCTATGTATTATACATGGAGATCATATCCCCCCTTATGTATTATACATGGAGATCATATCCCCCCCTTATGTATTATACATGGAGATCATATCCCCCCTTATGTATTATACAGGGAGATCATATCCCCCCTTATGTATTATACATGGAGATCATATCCCCCCCTTATGTATTATACATGGAGATCATATACCCCCTTATGTATTATACATGGAGATCATATCCCCCCTTATGTATTATACATGGAGATCATATCCCCCCTTATGTATTATACAAGGAGATCGTATCCCCCCTTATGTATTATACATGGAGATCATATCCCCCCTTATGTATTATACATGGTGATCATATCCCCCCTTATGTATTATACATGGAGATCATATCCCCCCCTTATGTATTATACATGGAGATCATATCCCCCCTTATGTATTATACATGGAGATCATATCCCCCCCTTATGTATTATACATGGAGATCATATCCCCCCTTATGTATTATACATGGAGATCATACCCCCCTTATGTATTATACATGGAGATCATATCCCCCTTATGTATTATACATGGAGATCATATACCCCTTATGTATTATACATGGTGATCATATCCCCCCTTATGTATTATACATGGAGATCATATCCCCCTTATGTATTATACATGGAGATCATATCTCCCCTTATGTATTATACATGGAGATCATATCCCCCTTATGTATTATACATGGAGATCATACCCCCCTTATGTATTATACATGGAGATCATATCCCCCTTATGTATTATACATGGAGATCATATCTCCCCTATGTATTATACATGGAGATCATATCCCCCCTTATGTATTATACATGGAGATCATATCCCCCCTTATGTATTATACATGGAGATCATATCCCCCCTTATGTATTATACATGGAGATCATACCCCCCTTATGTATTATACATGGAGATCATATCCCCCTTATGTATTATACATGGAGATCATGTCCCCCCTTATGTATTGTACATGGAGATCATATCCCCCCCCCTTATGTATTATACATGGAGATCATATTCCCCCTTATGTATTTATACATGGAGATCATGTCCCCCCCCCCTTATGTATTATACATGGAGATCATATCCCCCCTTATGTATTATACATGGAGATCATATCCCCCCTTATGTATTATACATGGAGATCATATCCCCCTTTATGTATTGTACATGGAGATCATATCCCCCCCCCTTATGTATTATACATGGAGATCATATCCACCCCTATGTATTATACATGGAGATCATATCCCCCCTTATGTATTATACATGGAGATCATATCCCCCCCTTATGTATTATACATGGAGATCATATCCCCCCTTATGTATTATACAGGGAGATCATATCCCCCCTTATGTATTATACATGGAGATCATATCCCCCCCTTATGTATTATACATGGAGATCATATACCCCCTTATGTATTATACATGGAGATCATATCCCCCCTTATGTATTATACATGGAGATCATATCCCCCCTTATGTATTATACAAGGAGATCGTATCCCCCCTTATGTATTATACATGGAGATCATATCCCCCCTTATGTATTATACATGGTGATCATATCCCCCCTTATGTATTATACATGGAGATCATATCCCCCCCTTATGTATTATACATGGAGATCATATCCCCCCTTATGTATTATACATGGAGATCATATCCCCCCCTTATGTATTATACATGGAGATCATATCCCCCCTTATGTATTATACATGGAGATCATACCCCCCTTATGTATTATACATGGAGATCATATCCCCCTTATGTATTATACATGGAGATCATATACCCCCTTATGTATTATACATGGTGATCATATCCCCCCTTATGTATTATACATGGAGATCATATCCCCCTTATGTATTATACATGGAGATCATATCTCCCCTATGTATTATACATGGAGATCATATCCCCCCTTATGTATTATACATGGAGATCATATCCCCCTTATGTATTATACATGGAGATCATACCCCCCCTTATGTATTATACATGGAGATCATATCCCCCTTATGTATTACACATGGAGATCATACCCCCCCCCCCTTATCTATTATACATGGAGATCATATCCCCCCTTATGTATTATACATGGAGATCATATCCCCCCTTATGTATTATACAAGGAGATCGTATCCCCCCTTATGTATTATACATGGAGATCCTTTCCCCCTTATGTACTATACATGGAGATCATATCCCCCCCTTATGTATTATACATGGAGATCATATCCCCCCTTATGTATTATACATGGAGATCATATCCCCCCTTATGTATTATACATGGAGATCATACCCCCCTTATGTATTATACATGGAGATCATATCCCCCTTATGTATTATACATGGAGATCATACCCCCCCTTATCTATTATACATGGAGATCATATCCCCCTTATGTATTATACATGGAAATCATATCCCCCTTATGTATTATACAAGGAGATCATATCCCCCCTTATGTATTATACATGGTGATCATATCCCCCCTTATGTATTATACATGGAGATCATGTACCCCCCCTTATGTATTATACATGGAGATCATATCCCCCCCTTATGTATTATACATGGAGATCATATCCCCCTTATGTACTATACACGGAGATCATATCCCCCCCTTATGTATTATACATGGAGATCATATCCCCCCTTATGTATTATACATGGTGATCATATCCCCCCTTATGTATTATACATGGAGATCATATCCCCCCCCCTTATGTATTATACATGGAGATCATATCCCCCCCTTATGTATTATACATGGAGATCATATCCCCCTTATGTATTATACATGGAGATCATATCCCCCCTTATGTATTATACATGGAGATCATATCCCCCCTTATGTATTATACATGGAGATCATATCCCCCCCTTATGTATTATACATGGAGATCATATCTCCCCTTATGTATTATACATGGAGATCATATCCCCCCCTTATGTATTATACATGGAGATCATATCCCCCCTTATGTATTATACATGGTATTATAATGTATTATACATGGAGATCATATCCCCCCCCCCTTATGTATTATACATGGAGATCATATCCCCCCTTATGTATTATACATGGAGATCATATCCCCCTTATGTATTATACATGGAGATCATATCCCCCCTTATGTATTATACATGGAGATCATATCCCCCCTTATGTATTATACATGGAGATCATATCCCCCCTTATGTATTATACATGGTGATCATATCCCCCCTTATGTATTATACATGGAGATCATATCCCCCCCTTATGTATTATACATGGAGATCATATCCCCCCCTTATGTATTATACATGGAGATCATATCTCCCCTTATGTATTATACATGGAGATCATATCCCCCCTTATGTATTATACATGGAGATCATATCCCCCCTTATGTATTATACATGGTATTATAATGTATTATACATGGAGATCATATCCCCCCCCCCTTATGTATTATACATGGAGATCATATCCCCCCCTTATGTATTATACATGGAGATCATATCCCCCTTATGTATTATACATGGAGATCATATCCCCCCTTATGTATTATACATGGAGATCATATCCCCCCTTATGTATTATACATGGAGATCATATCCCCCCTTATGTATTATACATGGTGATCATATCCCCCCTTATGTATTATACATGGAGATCATATCCCCCCCTTATGTATTATACATGGAGATCATATCCCCCCTTATGTATTATACATGGAGATCATATCCCCCCCTTATGTATTATACATGGAGATCATATCCCCCCTTATGTATTATACATGGAGATCATACCCCCCTTACGTATTATACATGGAGATCATATCCCCCTTATGTATTATACATGGAGATCATATACCCCCTTATGTATTATACATGGTGATCATATCCCCCCTTATGTATTATACATGGAGATCATATCCCCCTTATGTATTATACATGGAGATCATATCTCCCCTATGTATTATACATGGAGATCATATCCCCCCTTATGTATTATACATGGAGATCATATCCCCCTTATGTATTATACATGGAGATCATACCCCCCCCTTATGTATTATACATGGAGATCATATCCCCCTTATGTATTACACATGGAGATCATACCCCCCCCTTATCTATTATACATGGAGATCATATCCCCCCTTATGTATTATACATGGAGATCATATCCCCCCTTATGTATTATACAAGGAGATCGTATCCCCCCTTATGTATTATACATGGAGATCCTTTCCCCCTTATGTACTATACATGGAGATCATATCCCCCCCTTATGTATTATACATGGAGATCATATCCCCCCTTATGTATTATACATGGAGATCATATCCCCCCTTATGTATTATACATGGAGATCATACCCCCCCCCTTATGTATTATACATGGAGATCATATCCCCCTTATGTATTATACATGGAGATCATACCCCCCCTTATCTATTATACATGGAGATCATATCCCCCTTATGTATTATACATGGAAATCATATCCCCCTTATGTATTATACAAGGAGATCATATCCCCCCTTATGTATTATACATGGTGATCATATCCCCCCTTATGTATTATACATGGAGATCATGTCCCCCCCCTTATGTATTATACATGGAGATCATATCCCCCCCTTATGTATTATACATGGAGATCATATCCCCCTTATGTACTATACACGGAGATCATATCCCCCCCTTATATATTATACATGGAGATCATATCCCCCCTTATGTATTATACATGGTGATCATATCCCCCCTTATGTATTATACATGGAGATCATATCCCCCCCCTTATGTATTATACATGGAGATCATATCCCCCCCTTATGTATTATACATGGAGATCATATCCCCCTTATGTATTATACATGGAGATCATATCCCCCCTTATGTATTATACATGGAGATCATATCCCCCCTTATGTATTATACATGGAGATCATATCCCCCCTTATGTATTATACATGGAGATCATATCTCCCCTTATGTATTATACATGGAGATCATATCCCCCTTATGTATTATACATGGAGATCATATCCCCCCTTATGTATTATACATGGTATTATAATGTATTATACATGGAGATCATATCCCCCCCCCCTTATGTATTATACATGGAGATCATATCCCCCCCTTATGTATTATACATGGAGATCATATCCCCCTTATGTATTATACATGGAGATCATATCCCCCCTTATGTATTATACATGGAGATCATATCCCCCCTTATGTATTATACATGGAGATCATATCCTCCCTTATGTATTATACATGGAGATCATATCCCCCCTTATGTATTATACATGGAGATCATATCCCCCTTATGTATTATACATGGAGATCATATCCCCCCTTATGTATTATACATGGAGATCATATCCCCCTTATGTATTATACATGGAGATCATATCCTCCCTTATGTATTATACATGGAGATCATATCCCCCCTTATGTATTATACATGGAGATCATATCCCCCCGTTATGTATTATACATGGAGATCATATCCCCCTTATGTATTATACATGGAGATCATATCCCCCTTATGTATTATACATGGAGATCATATCCCCCCTTATGTATTATACATGTAGATCATATCCCCCTTATGTATTATACATGGAGATCATATCCCCCCTTATGTATTATACATGGAGGTCATATCCCCCCTTATGTATTATACATGGAGATCATATCCCCCTTATGTATTATACATGGAGATCATATCCCCCCCTATGTATTATACATGGAGATCATATCCCCCCTTATGTATTATACATGGAGATCATATCCCCCCTTATGTATTATACATGGAGATCATATCCCCCCCTTATGTATTATACATGGAGATCATATCTCCCCTTATGTATTATACATGGAGATCATATCCCCCCTTATGTATTATACATGGAGATCATATCCCCCCTTATGTATTATACATGGTATTATAATGTATTATACATGGAGATCATATCCCCCCCCCCTTATGTATTATACATGGAGATCATATCCCCCCCTTATGTATTATACATGGAGATCATATCCCCCTTATGTATTATACATGGAGATCATATCCCCCCTTATGTATTATACATGGAGATCATATCCCCCCTTATGTATTATACATGGAGATCATATCCCCCCTTATGTATTATACATGGATATCATATCCCCCCTTATGTATTATACATGGAGATCATATCCCCCCGTTATGTATTATACATGGAGATCATATCCCCCTTATGTATTATACATGGAGATCATATCCCCCCTTATGTATTATACATGGAGATCATATCCCCCCTCATGTATTATACATGGAGATCATATCCCCCCTTATGTATTATATATGGAGATCATATCCCCCCTTATGTATTACACATGGAGATCATATCCCCCTTATGTATTATACATGGAGATCATATCCCCCCCTTATGTATTATACATGGAGATCATATCCCCCCCTTATGTATTATACATGGAGATCATATCCCCCTTATGTATTATACATGGAGATCATATCCCCCCTTATGTATTATACATGGAGATCATATCCCCCCCTTATGTATTATACATGGAGATCATATCCCCCTGATGTTGGGGGTGTCTGATAAGGTCTCTGATGTTGGGAGGGGGGGGGGGGTGTCTGATAAGCTGTGTGATGTTAGGGGGGTGCCTGATAAGCTCTGATGTTGGGGGGGTCTGATAAGGTCTCTGATGTTGGGGGGGTCTGATAAGGTCTCTGATGCTGGGGGGGTCTGATAAGGTCTCTGATGTTGGGATGGGGGTGCCTGATAAGCTCTGATGATTGGGGGTTCTGATAAGGTCTCTGATTGGGGGGGGTCTGATAAGGTCTCTGATGTTGGGGGGGGGGTGTCTGATAAGGTCTCTGATGTTGGGAGGGGGGTGTCTGATAAGCTCTGTGATGTCGGGGGGGGGGGGGGGTCAGATAAGGTCTCTGATGTTGGGAGGTCTGATAAGGTCTCTGATGTTGGGAGGGGGGTATCTGATAAGCTCTGTGATGTCGGGGGGGGGGTCTTATAAGGTCTCTGATGTTGGGGGGGTCTGATAAGGTCTGTGATGTTGAGGGGGGGTCTGATAAGGTCTCTGATGTTGGAAGGGGGGTGTCTGATAAGGTCTCTGGTGTTGGGGGGGTCTGATAAGGTCTCTGATGTTGGGGGGGGGGTCTGATAAGGTCTCTGTGATGTTGGGGGGGGGGTGTCTGATAAGGTCTCTGATGTTGGGGTGTCTGATAAGCTCTGTGATGTTGGGGGGGTCTGATATGGTCTCTGATATTGGGGGTGTCTGATATGGTCTCTGATGTTGGTGGGGTCTGATAAAGTCTATGATGTTGGGGGGGCTGATAAGGTCTCTGATGTTATGGGGGGTCTGATAAGGTCTCTAATGTTGGGGGGGCTAATAAGGTCTCTGATGTTATGGAGGGGGGTGTCTGATAAGGTCTCTGATGTTATGGGGGGGGGGGGGGTCTGATGAGGTCTCTGATGCACATACAGAAAACTTTGTTCCTCCGGATTGGGACTTTAATCATATGAATCAATTCGAGATTATAGGACAACAGTTTTATTTTTGTTATTTAAAAAAAATTTGAAAAAGAACGATCTCACAATACAATACAATACACGGCAGGACACACATCATACAACATACATGAGAAGGGTGTACACGTCTGCATATCAGTCATACTCATTACACATAGTGGCATTTCCCGATTGTAAGGGGGAATCTCATGGGGACCATAATGGCCTCAAATGTCTTTTCTTTGTTCTTTCTCTGTACTGAATCATATCATGCTGATCACAAAAATAGCTACAAAAAAGTCATCATTTATGTAAATTTAATTTATTTATAAAACAGGTTTTTTTTTTTTGCCCGGAGAATATTTGTGAAATGAGGGATGTGGCCCTCGTACTGAAGAGTTTGGAGAGCCCTGATTTATAACAAGAAAAACACAATCTGGGTCAGCAACAAATTTGCATAAAAACATAAAGAGGAAAATACATCCTAAACATCGACTTTTATCAGATCCGACAAATAATGAAATCAATCATAACAATATACACTGTATTGGGCCACCGGCCTTTCCACGCACATGACCTTTAATGGCCTCCCAGTCTCAGTCCGTAGGGTTCAATATTGAGTTGGCCCCGCCCTTTCCACACACATGACCTTTAATGGCCTCCCAGTCTCAGTCCGTAGGGTTCAATATTGAGTTGGCCCCGCCCTTTCCACACACCTGACCTTTAATGGCCCCCCAGTCTTACTCCGTAGGGTTCAATATTGAGTTGGCCCCGCCCTTTGCAGCTATAACAGCTTCAACTGTTCTGGGAAGGCCGCCCACAAGGTTTAGGAGGGTGTCTATGGGAAGGTTGGACCATTCTTCCAGAAGCACATTTGTCAGGTCAGGCACTGATGTCGGGGGAGGGGGCCTGGCTCACAGTCTCCGCTCTAATTCATCCCAAAGGTGTTCTATGTGGTTGAGGTCAGGACTCTGTGCAGGACAGTCAAGTTCCTCCACCCCAAACTGGCTCCTCCATGTCTTTATGGACCTTGCTTTGTGCACTGGTGCGCAGTCATGTTGGAACAGGAAGGGGCCATCCCCAAACTCTTCCCACAAAGTTGGGAGCATGAAATTGTCCAAAATGTCACCCTAAGAGTTCCCTTCACTGGAACTAGGGGGCCAAGCCCAACCTCTGAAAAACACCCCCGCACCATAATCCCACCTCCACCAAACTTTACACTTGGCACAATGCAGTCAGGCAAGTACCGTTCTCCTGGCAACCCCCAAACCCAGACACGTCCATCGGATTGCCAGACAGAGAAGCGTGATTGGTCACTCCAGAGAACACGTCTCCTCTGCTCTCTAGAGCAGACAGTCCAGTGGCGGCGTGCTTTACACCCCGGCATCCGTCGCTTTGCATTGCACTTGGTGATGGAAGGCTTGGATGCAGCTGCTCGGCCATGGAAACCCATTCCATGAAGCTCTCCACGCACTGTTGTTGGGCTCATCTGAAGGCCACACCAAGTTTGGAGGTCTTTAGCTATTGACTCTGCAGACAGTTGGTGACTTCTGCGCACTGTGCGCTTCAGCATGCGCTGACCCCGCCCTGTCATGTGACGTGGCCTACCACTTGGTGGCTGAGTGGCTGTTGTTCCCAGTTGCTTCCACTTTGTTATAATCCCACTATCAGTTGAGCGTGGAATATTTAGTAGCCAGGAAATGTCATGGATGGACTTATTGCCCAGGTGACCACCTATCACGGGACCACGCTTGGAGTCACTGAGCTCCTGAGAGCGACCCATTCTTTCACCAATGTTTGTAGAAGCAGTCTACATGCCTAGAGGCTTGATTGTATACACCTGTGTCCATGGAGGGGATTGGAACACCTGAATCACATGATATGGAGGGGATTGGAACACCTGAATCACATGATTTGGAGGGGATTGGAACACCTGAATCACATGATATGGAGGGGATTGGAACACCTGAATCACATGATATGGAGGGGATTGGAACACCTGAATCCCATGATATGGAGGGGATTGGAACACCTGAATCCCATAATATGGAGGGGATTGGAACACCTGAATCACATGATATGGAGGGGATTGGAACACCTGAATCCCATGATATGGAGGGGATTGGAACACCTGAATCCCATGATATGGAGGGGATTGGAACACCTGAATCCCATGATATGGAGGGGATTGGAACACCTGAATCACATGATATGGAGGGGATTGTAACACCTGAATCCCATGATATGGAGGGGATTGTAACACCTGAATCCCATGATTGGGAGGGCGGGCCCAGTACTTCTGGCAATATAGTGTATATACATGTAAATTGATGGCGCTATGTAAGTACCTATAATAATAATAACATCCTCCACCAATGGACTGTCCAACCTCCGAGATGATAGACTGGCCCGGGTATTGATTGACAGGAGGATTATTGATCTGTCTGTGTGAGGGAATCTCATTGATCTCAGGATTATAAACGTCTTATTCTCCATCTGGGTGAATTTGGGATTTATTACGGCTGGGAGGAATGCAGCATCTGAAGATTATATGGAATTTGTATTCCATTAGGCCATCTGTTCATGATAAACCGGTGAAGTCTACCAGTGATGTGGACTTAAAGGATAAGTGCGCTCCAAAGTTCATCTATTCTAAACCCAAGAAATAAAATGTATTATATTGCAGCTTAGCAGCCCTTAGATGTCTCCGCATTAGTCTTCTTTTTTTTTCTATTTATTTACACCTGGTGACCCTGTAAGTAACTCACTAAGCCCCGTACACACAGGCCAAATCTTGGCCAAAATCAGGCGGTTCTGGATGACATTCGTCTACAGGTCCTTGTTTGACAGAAGCCGATCTCACTTCTGTCCAACATGAATGCTGGAAAACCAGCATCCGTTCTGCATCTGCTCAGCCAATGGCTGCGATCGCTGACCGGAGTGTTCTGGCAAGGGGTGGTCCCACTGTCAGAAAACAATTGCTCAGTGGGACATCACTGTACCAACATCACATGGCTAGTACAGAGACCTCCTCCTGAGCTCCTCAGTCCTCAGCCAGAGGCCAGGTTCACACCTATGTAGGTTGCGTTTGACCCGTTTCTGCATTGCGTTTTGCGTTTTTGCTCGTGCGTTTTTTATGCTTTTTTTATGTGTATTGCGGGGGGGGGGGTGTCATTTTTTTTTACATTTTCTTGTTGCTAGGCAGATTTAAAACTCAAAGCGCATCAAAAATGCGTCAAAAGAGCAATACATGCTTTTCTGCAGTGTTTCCATTGAAGTCTAAAGAATCAAAAATGCAACTTTTTGAGTTAAAATAAAGTCCTTGACCCTTTCCAGAAAACACACCGAGTGAAAACACAGCGATGTGAACGTGTCCCATAGGAAATCATGTTAAATGGACTGTACTGCGTTTCTGCAAAATGCTTCAGAAAATGCTTAGGTGTGAACTTAGGGTAAGGCAGGCCATACACCACTTGATTCCCCCATCAAAACAGTCAGCGTTGAGGGGGGAATCCCTCCCCCAGCGGAATCAAGAGGTGGCGGCTACATTCCTACATGGAATGGAGCCAAGAGAAGATGACTACATTCCTACAGAGAGCGGAGCCAAGACAGGGTGGCTATGTTCCTTCATAGAGCAGAACCAAGAGAAGGTGGCTACGTTCCTACAGAGAGAGGAAACAAGACACAGTGGCAAGATTCCTACAGAGAGCAGAACCAAGATAATGTGACTACCAGGGGTGGACTGACAACTCATGGGGCCCCCAGGCAATAGGGGATCATGGGGCCTCTGAGTCATTGACCACACTCAAAGCACACCCAAAAAAGCCTATAATAGGTACCAGGAGCATTTCATGGGGCCCCCTACTGACCCTGGGCCCTCTGGCAGTGCCCAAGTGCTCTAATGGCTAGTCTGCCCCTGGTGACTACATTCCTACATAGAGTGGAACCGAGAGAAGGTGACTACCAGGGGAGGACTGACAACTCATGGGGCCCCCGGGCAATAGGGGATCATGGGGCCCCTGAGTCACTGACCACACTCAAAGCACACCCAAAAAAGCCTATAAAAAGTACCAGGGGCATTTCATGGGGCCCCCTACTGACCCTGGGCCCTCGGGTAGTGCCCATGTGCTCTAATGGTTAGTCTGCCCCTGGTGACTACATTCCTACATAGAGCGGAACCGAGAGAAAACGACTACATTCCTACAGAGAGCATAACCAAGAGAAGGTGATTACATTCCTAGGGAGCAGAGCCAAGAGAGGGTGACTACATTCCTACAGAGAGCGCAACCAAGAGACGGTGGCTAGATTCCTACATAGAGCGGAGCCAAGAGAGGGTGACTACATTCCTACAGAGAGCGGAACCAAGAGACTGTGGCTAGATTCCTACATAGAGCGGAGCCAAGAGAGGGTGACTACATTCCTACAGAGAGCGCAACCAAGAGACGGTGGCTACGTTCCTACATAGAGCAGAGCCAAGAGATGGTGGCTACATTCCTACATAGAGCGGAGCCAAGAGAGGGTGACTACATTCCTACAGAGAGCGCAACCAAGAGACGGTGGCTACGTTCCTACATAGAGCAGAGCCAAGAGAGGGTGACTACATTCCTACAGAGAGCGCAACCAAGAGACGGTGGCTACGTTCCTACATTGAGCAGAGCCAAGAGATGGTGGCTACATTCCTACATAGAGCAGAGCCAAGAGATGGTGGCTACATTCCTACATAGAGCAGAGCCAAGAGATGGTGGCTACATTCCTACAGAGAGCGGAGCCAAGAGAGGGTGGCTACATTCCTACATAGAGCGGAACCAAGAGAAGGTGGCTACATTCCTACATAGAGCGGAACCAAGAGAGGGCGACTACATTCCTACAGAGAGCAGAACCAAGAGAGGGTGACTACATTCCTACATAGAGCGGAGCCAAGAGAGGGTGGCTACGATCCTACATAGAGCAGAGCCAAGAGAGGGTGGCTACGATCCTACATAGAGCAGAGCCAAGAGAGGGAGGCTACATTCCTACAGAGAGTGGAGCCAAGAAAGGGAGACTACATTCCTACAGAGAGTGGAGCCAAGAGAGGGAGGCTACGATCCTACAGAGAGCGGAACCAAGAGAAGGAGACTACATTCCTACATACAGTGGGGACCATGGAGAATGAACGTAGCCACCCTCTAACAGGAAGCCAGATCTCAGCAGCAATAGAAGGAATTTGAAGATTTGGAGGAGGCTGAGAGCCATAGAAGGGGCTTTTCGGAGTTAAGAATACAGTTCGGAATAGAATGTTTTTTTAAACCAGAATTTCATGTCAGGACTTCTCATCCCGAGTCATTATTTTGTTACATTGATATTTTATTGCTCCTCTTTGTAACATATATATATATATACACGCAGTATATACACTGTCTATATATATAAATGTAGTCAGATTTGTATAAACCTTTATTGATACACAAATATTTGCACACATTGAATTCAGCTGATCCTGGTCCGGGTTTGGCACTGTCCTGTGTCCTGTCTCATGACGCCGTGGGCCGGCGCTGCCACTTGCGGCGTTCCGTGAGTCATGCGTCATGATAACAGCCTACACCGTACCTTTAAATAGAGCTACCGCCTAACACAAAGCCATACCTGCGCCTTTAAAAACTTCAGAGGAGTTCTCCTCCAACTGACAGCTTGTAATTATCTTTTTACTTCTTTGTAATTTCCTTCACAAGGTTGTCATTCCCCAAAAGGGTGGAAATCAGCTTCTTTTTCTGTGTCTGCCATTAAAGCTGAACTCCAGGTACATCACGTAGGAAAACACCAAGAACTGCAGCTCTGTCTTCATTAATACGTTTATTTTTTTATACAAGCAGTATAAGTACCTGAATGCGAGCCGGTATCAGCCCTGTACAGCAGGGCTGGAGTGTGAGAGGGAGAAGCAGCACAAGGAGTCAATCAGTTCATGTGTTGATGAAGCACGCTGATAGGAGGAGAGAACAGAGTGACAGAGAGATGAGCTCATCATTGTGCTGCTTCTCCTTTCACTGTCCATTCACAGCATGGGGGCTCGTCCGGGACTACCTGGGCTCAGAGGAAATGGGTTGAATGGTGCTGGCCATCAGACATCTAGCTCTTTCATCCCCAGCCTGACCTTTCCTAGCCTGCCTCTTTTATTCATTCAAGTTCACGGACTGACCATTCGTGCACTCAGGCACTGCCCATGGGCCCAGGGTCAGTCAGTAGGGGGCCCCATGAGATGCCCCTGGTACCTTTCATAGGCTTTTTTGGGTGTGGTTTGAGTGTGGGTGAGGACACAGGGGCCCCATGATCCCCTATTGCCTGGGCCCCATGAGTTGTCAGTCCGCCCCATTCACGGAGGCTTAGCATCACAGTTGGGGTGCAAATACAGCCTGCCTAGGAATGCCCGCTCCCCCAGACCGACAACCACCCATCATGCATTTTGATATTTGCATAGCTCCTCCCAAGAACAAGCCCGTTGCTTTCATCATGACCAAGTTTTCTTGAGAGGAGTACTGAGGAAGAGAGCTATGTACTGCACCCTGCCAGCCCCTCCCATTAACGATGAGCTGCCTGCATTGCATAGAGAATCACAGAGACCCAGTGATGACCAAATCGGGTCTAAAATAATAAGGAATGCAGTGAAAATGGATAATAATCTAATTATTATGCTGAGGATGGGGGGGGGCAGATTAAACTTCAGCTTTGACCCGGAGTTCTGCTAAAAAAAAAAAAAAAGCTGAAAATCCTTGTTTTAAAAATGTACAAAAAAGGTAAAAAGATTTTCACTTTCCGCATTAATTGGGTTTTATTGTGCAGAGTCCCACATTACATAAGAGGGTTTTTATATCTCACTACAACAGGTTGATACATTTTTATTACACACCTCCCCTCCCCCTCCCGCTCTCCCTGCACGCCGTCTCCGTGCTCTGCCCAGCGATAATAATTAAATCACGCTTTTCTCGCCTTTTTTTGTGTGTGTTCCGTGTTCCCCGGGGGCTCCGGAGAGAATTAAAGCTAAAAGGAAATCAAGTCAGTGACAGTGTCAGGTGGAATATAGAAATAGCTGGGAAAATGGCAGCACTTCCACAATGACCTAAATAGGAGACTTGTCCCAACATTTCCATACGAAGACCCACCTGGCTGGACGCTTCCACCACCGCCATATATATGTCCAAGGAGACTTGTCCCAACATTTCCATACGAAGACCCACCTGGCTGGACGCTTCCACCACCGCCATATATATGTCCAAGGAGACTTGTCCCAACATTTCCATACGAAGACCCACCTGGCTGGACGCTTCCACCGCCGCCGCCGCCGCCATGTATATGTCCAAGGAGACTTGTCCCAACATTTCCATACGAAGACCCACCTGGCTGGACTCTTCCACCGCCGCTGCCGCCGCCGCCATGTATATGTCCAAGGAGACTTGTCCCAACATTTCCATACGAAGACCCACCTGGCTGGACGCTTCCACCGCCGCCACCATGTATATGTCCAAGGAGACTTGTCCCAACATTTCCATACGAAGACCCACCTGGCTGGACGCTTCCACCGCCGCCATATATATGTCCAAGGAGACTTGTCCCAACATTTCCATACGAAGACCCACCTGGCTGGACGCTTCCACCGCCGCCGCCGCCATGTATATGTCCAAGGAGACTTGTCCCAACATTTCCATATGAAGACCCACCTGGCTGGACGCTTCCACCGCCGCCATATATATATCCAAGGAGACTTGTCCCAACATTTCCATACGAAGACCCACCTGGCTGGACGCTTCCACCGCCGCCACCGCCATATATATGTCCAAGGAGACTTGTCCCAACATTTCCATATGAAGACCCACCTGGCTGGACTCTTCCACCGCCGCCGCCGCCATGTATATGTCCAAGGAGACTTGTCCCAACATTTCCATACGAAGACCCACCTGGCTGGACGCTTCCACCGCCGCCGCCATATATATGTCCAAGGAGACTTGTCCCAACATTTCCATACGAAGACCCACCTGGCTGGACGCTTCCACCGCCGCCGCCATATATATGTCCAAGGAGACTTGTCCCAACATTTCCATATGAAGACCCACCTGGCTGGACGCTTCCACCGCCGCCGCCATATATATGTCCAAGGAGACTTGTCCCAACATTTCCATACGAAGACCCACCTGGCTGGACGCTTCCACCGCCGCCGCCGCCATGTATATGTCCAACCCAGGGGCGGACTGACCATTTGGAAACTCGGGCACTGCCCAAGGGCCCGGGGTCAGTAGGGGGCCCCATGAGATGCCCCTGGTACCTTTCATAGGCTTTTTTGAGTTTGGGCAAGGATACAGGGGCCCCATGATCCCCTGTTGCCCAGGGGCCCCATGAGTTGTCAGTCCGCCCCTGTAGGAGACTTGTCCCAACATTTCCATACGAAGACCGACCTGGCTGGACGCTTCCACCGCCGCCATGTATATGTCCAACCTATCGTATAAAAAAGAATACGAGAAGGATGAGACCACCAACGATATCATGTAAGTGTATTAAATCTTCATCGGTCGCATATAAATCCAACACATTTTGGGGGCTCGTTAGCTTCATCGCGGCTTAGCTGCTGGTAGCAAATGGAGGGATTACTGAGCAACAGATTGTAAAGTAAATGGATACAATGGTGCTGCGCTGGGTCCCAGTCAGGCAGCCTGAGGGATTTACCACCCCCCCAGCAATCTCCCAATTGACTGCCAGATTCTAAACCCTGATGAAGGGGAGTATCAAGCCCCTGAAATGCGTTGGTGGTTTCTGTGACCTTCTATTAACCTCTTGGCGCCGGCCGAACACAAATGTGCGGCCTCCCGGGGTCTGGGCCTAGACGCCAAGCGGCCGCACATTTGCGTTCTATTAAAAAAAGACATATGTCATGAGAGCGCTCGCCCTGAGTGTTCCCAGCCAGGGGCGGACTGACCATTTGGAAACTCGGACACTGCCCGAGGGCCTGAGGTCAGTAGGGGGCACCATGAGATGTCCCTGGTACCTTTTTCATAGGCTTTTTTGAGTTTGGGCAAGGACACAGGGGCCCCATGATCCCCTTTTGCCCGGATGCCCCTTGAGTTGTCAGTCCGCCCCTGCTCCCAGCACACATGTCCGGTACTCACAGAAAGGTCCTGATCTCCTCTTGTGATCGGGACCTTTCCCGATCATGTGACCACCGTGACGTCGTGTCACGGTGGTTAAATGACTCTAAACCCCGCCTCCCGGCTTCTGAAACCCTTAAAGGGCCAGGAGGCGCTGGTGCCAAGGGGTTAAAAAAAGATGATTTACTGGACACCATACAGTTGCAAGAAAAAGTATGTGAACCCCTTGGGATTACGTGGAGTTTTGCATGAATTGGGCATAAAATGTGCTCTGAACGTCATCTAAGTCACAACAATAGAAGAGCACAGTCTGCTGAACATAATACTACACAAACATTAGATGTTGCCATGGTTTAATTGCACATAACATGTAAACATTCACAGTGCAGGGAGGAAAAAGTATGTGAACCTTTGGACTTAATAACTGGTTGACCCTCCTTTGGCAGCAATAACCTCAACCAAACGTTTCCTGTAGTTGCAGATCAGACCTGCACAACGATCTGGAGTCATTTTGGACCACTCCTCTTCACAAAACTGTTTCAGTGTAGCAATATTCTTGGGATGTCTGGTGTGAATCGCTCTCTTAAGGTCATGCCACAGCATTTCAATGGGGTTGAGGTCAGGACTCTGACTGGGCCACTCCAGAAGGCGTATTCTGTGCTGTTGCAGCCATTGTTTTGTTGAATTACTTGTATGCTTTGGGTCATTGTCTTGTTGCATCACCCATCCTCTGCGGAGCTTCAGTTGGCGGACAGATGGTCGTACGTTTTCCTGCAAAATGTCTTGATAAACTCTGGAATTCATTTTCCCATCAATGACAACAATCCGTCCAAGCCCTGAGGCAGCAAAGCAGCCCCAAACCATGATGCTCCCTCCGCCATGTTTCACAGTGGGGATGAGGTTTTGATGTTGGTGTGCTGTGCCTTTTTTTCTCCACACATAGTGTTGTGTGTTCTTCCCAAACAACTCAATCTTGGTTTCATCTGTCCACAGTATATTCTGCCAATAGTGCTGTGGAACATCCAGGTGCTCTTTTGCAAACTTCATACGTGCTGCAATCTTCTTTTTGGACAGCAATGGCTTCCTCCGTGGTGTCCTCCCATGTACTCCATTCTTGTTTAATGTTTTCCTTATTGTAGATGTGTCAACAAAAATGTTAGCATGTGCCAGAGATTTCTGTAGGTCTTTAGCTGACACTCTGGGATTCTTCTTTACCTCATGCAGCATTCTGCGCTGTGCTCTTGCAGTCATTTTTACAGGACGACTACGCCTAGGGAGAGTAGCAACAGTGCTAAACTTTCTCCATTTGTAGACAGTCTCTCTTACCGTGGACACAGGAACATCAAGGCTTTTGGAGATACTTTTGTAACCCTTTCCAGCTTCATGCAAGTCAACAATTCTTGATCGTAGGTCTTCTGAGAGCTCTTTTCTGCCAGGCATGGTTCACATCAGACAGTGCTTCTTGAAACCAGTAAACCCAAAACAGGTGTCAGCAACACATCCAATATCATCACACTGATTGGAGTCAAGGTTGGCTCACTTCTGGCTCCAATTAGCTCTGGGAGAAGTCATTAAGCTAGGGCCTCACATACTTTTTCCTCCCTGCACTGTGAATGTTTACATGTTATGTGCAATTAAACCACAGCAACATCTAATGTTTGTGTAGTATTATGTTCAGCAGACTGTGTTCTTCTATTGTTGTGACTTAGATGACGTTCAGAGCACATTTTATGCCAAATTCATGCAAAACTCCACGTAATCCCAAGGGGTTCACATACTTTTTCTTGCAACTGTATATACACGGCTCAGAAAAATGAAAGGAAGACTCTGAAAACCCATCAGATCTCAATGGGGAGGAATCTCCTGCTGGATCTCTATACTGACATGGACGGGGTGATGGGTGAGGAACGTAAGGACGCCCCAACGTTGGATGGAAATGAAAATGATCGACCTACAGAGGGCTGAATTCAAAGACACCCCGAAAATCAAATCCTTCTTTCCCTCATGAACATGCAGATCAGTCATCATTTGTTAGACGCATTTCTGCTGAATTTGTTGTTGTATTCTGTCTCTCAGTGTTACACCGAACATTCGATTTGTAGACCGATCATTTCTTTGTGAGGGGCGAACATTCACCATCAGCCGGGGAGCAAATACGCATTTCCTTCACTGTATATATATATATATATATATATTTATTTATTTATTTATTTTTAATATATATATATGTATATACAGTATATATATTGAAATATATATTGAATACGGCCAAAATTGTGGCATTTCAAATATATGTCAATATATTTGGTAAGAATAGTACTAAAATCTATTTTTCTTCCATGTGTGTACAGCCAATAGAGTTTACAGGTTCGTTTGTTTGATTTTTAAAGTTGCACTTCTGTTTGTCAAAAAACAATACTTTTGCTTTTTTCACTTGATTTTATTTATAAGAACATGGTTTGGACAAAAATATGGAAACGCTACATGATTTGCAGGTGTGAAAGTGACGCCATGTTTGGTGAGGAAAGCGGAAGAGACGTAACACTCTGTTGCTTCCGCTGTGTGATGAGACACCTAGCTAACAGGTGGGAAGCCTCACTTTCCTCATTTGCTGCGTGCGCTGCTAGTAATACGGAGTCATGTCAGAGCTTACTGAGCTTTGAAGAGGGCAGATTGTTGGTGCCGCTTAGCTGGCGCCTCTGTGACTGAAGTTGCCAATTTATTTGCCGTGTCGCGAGGTCCCGTATCAAAGGTTATGGCGGTATATACAGTTTCCGGAAAAAAGTCATCTGCAGGGGTGGACTGACTGTTTGAGCACTCAGGCAGTGCCCGGGGGTCCGCGAACAGTAGGGGGCCCCATGAGATGACGCTGGTACCTTTCATAGGCTTTTTTGGGTGTGGTTTGAGTGTGGGTGAGGACACAGGAGCCCCATGATCCCCTATTGTCCGGGGGCCCCATGAGTTGTCAGCCCGCCCCTGGTCGTCTCTTGAGCATAACCACGGTCCACATGGTCAACTGACCGAAAGAGACAAAAGGAGCTGGAATAAGGAAACATCTGCTGCAAAAGTGCTTGCATAGCTCAATCTCAGTCTTCCGAAGTCGTGTCCACAAACACTGGGCGGAGGGAACTTCAGAAGCAGAACATTCCCGGGCGAGCTGCAATGGCCAAACCACTAGTGACCGATATTAATGATCAGAAGAGGAGAAAATGGCACAACACCCATAAATGGTGGACTACCAATCAATGGAAGCTGGAATACGGTCCGATGAATTGAGCTTCACACTATTCCCGACCACCGGACATGTGGTGAACACCGTCACAAGGTCACATACCTGGCCGGAGGCTGAGGTGATGAGAGGGCTCCACTTACGGCTAAGCACCCCCGTAGGTGGTGGCAGAAGGTGCAGTGCCCAAAGAAGCAGGCGTTGCCAGAGGCTGAGGTGATGAGAGGGTTCCACTTTCGGCTAAGCACCCCCGTAGGTGGTGGCAGAAGGTGCAGTGCCCAAAGAAGCAGGCATTGCCAGAGGCTGAGGTGATGAGAGGGCTTCACTTATGGCTAGGTGCAAAGCAACCCTGAAGGTGGTGGCAGAAGGTGCAGTGCCCAAAGAAGCATGCGCTGCCAGAGGTGAGGTTGCTTGGTGGTTCCAGATGAGAAGACACCCGTTAGCTAAGAGGACACGGCAGATGACTCTCTGGAAGACTGGTGGATCTTCAGATAGGCAGAGCAGGAAATGTGGTCAAAAGCCAGGGCCGGGGGTCAAACACCAGATGTCAATCAGGAACAGAGGCAGAAGCGTAGTCGGGAGCAGGTCAGGGTCAGACACAGGACATCAATTAGAAGTAGACAAGAGCAGATCCATGTAGCAAGCCCAGGTCAGAGTCAGGAGAGAAGCAGAAGCAGGTCAGGGTCAAGTCGGGTCGGTAACGGGTAATCAGAGTAACAGAAGACTGACGATAATCCAGCAATTACTGAGAGAAGCTGGAGACTTTACTGGGCGGCAGCATCTATCGTGCTTTGCGTGTGCCGATGCGCCCTTGTGCATGCAGATGCGCCACAATGTGCTGCGTGCCTATCCGCATGCGCACATTTTTGCACAAATTAGCCCATATTGGGCATTGGCACATTTGCCAGGATTTCTCCAATTTCTTCCCTGACACCCAAGCTTACCACCAGGTCTGTCTTGTGCCGACGGTAAAGCATGGTGGTGGCACAATTATGGTTTGGGCAGCCATATCTCGGTGTTCTGCAGACCCCATCATGACTTTGAAAGGTAGAATCACTGCCTATGTACAAATTTTGGCCGACCATGTGCCCCCCCCATGGTGCAGATATTGTTTTCCGAATACAGCGCCATTTACCAAGATGATAATGCTTCGATTCACACAGATGGTGGTGTCAGATTGTGGTTGGACGAGCATGCAGACGAAGTCTCGCACCTTCCCTGGGCACCACAGTTGCCGGACCTAAATATGATGAAACCACTATGGTCAGTTTTGGAGAACGAGGTTCAGGATCGTTTTCCGCCTCCGACATCTACTGCTTTTTGCAAGAGTAGTGTAGATTGTGATTGATCGTTGGTGCAGGAGAGGTCTGGTTCACTCTCATACGCTCCATTCCTATGAACCCACCCACATGGAAGAAAAATATATTTAAAATATTCTTCCCAAATATATTGACATATATTTGAAATGCTACAATTTTGGCCGTATTCAATATATTTTAAGATATATTTCAATATATATATATATACTGCATGTTGATATGTTGAAATGAGTTTTTATTACAAAATATATGAAAAATATTTTTAAAAATATATTTTAAAATATTCTTCCCAAATATATTGCCATATATTTGAAATACTACAATTTTGGTCATATTCAGTATATTTATATATATATATACTGTATGTTGAAATGAGTTTTTATTACAAAAATATATGAAAAATATTTTTAAAAATACATTTTCAAATATACTGTATGTCTTTAAACATACATTTAATCAAAATTTTTGGAATGTATTTACAAATACATGTAAAAATATATGCTAAAATGACTTTTTTATTTGTTAAAAAAAAAAAAAAGCTGAATCACCTTCCCCCCTACTGAACCATACCATACCAGGCCACATGCCCACAACATCGGGGGTCCCCTCATCACCTTGTTTCCATTAGGACAAGGGTCTTTTTTCCACAACCCTGGCCTGCTGGTGGTGGGGAGGGCGGGGGGGTCTGTGGTTGACAAACAGCCTAATTCGAGCGTAGGAGGTCAGAAAGTGGATGGGGGGCGTTTAAAGCAGTAGGTTGAGCCACAGTTACCATCTTGCCCACATGGAAGAAAAATATATATTAAATATATTTAAAAAATATTCTTCCCAAATATGTTGACGTATATTTGAAATGCTACATTTTTGGCCGTAAATATATTTTAAAATATATTTCAATAAATATATATATATATATACTGTATGTTGAAATGCGTTTTTATTACAAAATATATGAAAAATATTTTTAAAGATACATTTTCAAATATACTGTATGTCTTTAAAAATACATTTAATCTACATTTTTGGAATTAATTAACAAATATATGTAAAAATGACTTTTTTATATGTTAAAAAAAAACCTGAATAATATATTTAAAAAAAAACATTTTTAAAAATATGTTTCATATATTTTGTAATAAAAACGCATTTCAACATGCAGTATATATATATATATTGAAATATATTTTGAAAATGTATTTTTAAAAATATTTTTCATTTATTTTGTAATAAAATCGAATTTCAACATACAGTATACATATGTCTAAAAAAAAGTCCAAAAATGCCAATTTGCAGCTGTTTACCACGTTTTGCTGCGTTTGCTGCGTTTTTCAGCGTTAGAGCGTTTTTACAGCTAAATATTTTGTAATAAAATTGAATTTCAACATACAGTATATATATATGTCTAAAAAAAAGTCCAAAAATGCCAATTTGCAGCTGTTTACCACGTTTTTCTGTGTTTTTCAGCGTTACAGCATTTTTACAGCTAAAAAACTCCTCTAGAAGCCTGCTAGTCCTGGGTTTTTTTTCCAGCCAAAAAAGTCCCTTCCAAAAAAACGTTGATTCCAGTCTATGTGTGTATGGACACCTAGGAGAACATGCTGGAGGGGTTACTGGCTGTAGAAAAAATCGTCAAAAGCCAAAATCAAATGTAAAAACGTCCCGTGTGCAGGAGGACTCAATCAGGGACGAAGCAGCCCTGGACTCAAGATAAATCACGTCTCTTCTATATGGTGCAAGTGGAGTCAGCCTGGGATTAGGACTTCTACAGGCCATACATGGTTCGAATTCCAAACAATTTTTCGTCCGAATATTGAAACGTCGTTCATTCTGTAATCCGATGGTGTCCCGGATGATTTTGAAAATCGGTAGTTTTTCATGAATTTTCCAGCATGCCCGATAAACAAAATGGGGAGGAACCATGAAAATCGGCCAATGCCATTGCCCAACAGAGCGAAAATCGGCCGGTTATTCTTAGGTCCGATTTTCGTATGAAAATAGTTTGGGATTCGAACTATGTATGGCTTGCAGTCATCCGCCCACCGCTCAGCCAGATGGAGAGGTGGGCAAGTAACGTCTTGACCTCCACTTCAGCCAATAAAAGGAAGCCTTGTTGCTATTCATTGCCCGATGCGATTTTGTTGCGGCAGCAGATGGGAAGTCCCCCAAACACATCGCTGTATACGGTATATAGCTGATGGTACATGCAGTCTATACAGTGCTGACAGCGGGAGCATCAATTAGTGAAGGAAATAGCTAGTTTGGGCCAGCTTGGCCAGAACAAACCATTGAAAGTGATAGCAAAGCTAGAGCTGGGTTTTAAAATGAAGAAATCCTGATCTGACACGACGTGCTCTGCAGGTTTCCAGAATGCCCGATAAACGAAATGGGGAGGAACCATGAAAATCGGCCGATGCAATTGCCCCATCAACAGAGCTAAAATCAGCCGATTATTCTTAGGTCCGATTTTCGTACAAAAATAGTTCGGAATTCAAACCATGTATGGCCTGCATTCATCCGCCCACTGCTCAGCCAGGTGGAGAGGTGGGCAAGTAACGTCTTGACCTCCACGTCAGCCAATAAAAGGAAGCCTTGTTGCCAGGGGCGGACTGACCATTCGAGCACTTGGGCACTGCCCGAGGGCCCGGAGTCAGTAGGGGGCCCCGTAAAATATCCCTGGTACCTTTTATAGGATTTTTCGGGTGTGCCTTGAGTGTGGGCAAGGAAACAGGGGCCCCATGATCCCCTATTGCCCGGGTGCCCCATGAGTTGGCAGTCCACCCCTGCTTGTTGCTATTCATTGCCCGATGCGATTTTGTTGCGACAGCAGATGGGAAGTCCCCCGAACACATCGCTGTATACGGTATATAGCTGATAGGTACATGCAGTCTATACAGTGCTGACAGCGGGAGCATCAATTAGTGAAGGAAATAGCTGGTTTGGGCCAGCTTGGCCAGAACAAACCATTGAAAGTGATTGCAAAGATAGAGCTGGGCTTTAAAATGAAGAAATCCTGATCGGACACGACGTGCTCTGCAGGTTTCCTGGTGATTTTTGTTAAATGAGCAGCTTGTCTCATTCTGTAATCTCCATGCGGGTAATATATGCGGAGCGCCAAGCCGAGAGCGATTCACACCTCATTTAATACATATTTATACCTCCTGTCAGCCGCCGACCTCCTGTGCCGACAACTCACATCAAACGCCAGAACGCCGTCCTCACATCTCCTGCGCTACGCAGTTGTCTGCTCGTCTGAAGCATCGAATCTATAATATTGCTGAATGCGAGAGTCCGCCGATGCGAGGCCCTCCTTACAGACCGCGCACCGTCTCTGTACGTCTGATGAGATGGTTTATAAAAGAACGGATTTTATCCTGAAGTGTAACTAAAGGCAAAACTTTTTTTGTTTTATATTTTTTTATATTTGTTTTATATATTGGGCCAGCTTGGCCAGAACAAACCATTGAAAGTGATAGCAATGCTAGAGCTGGGCTTTAAAATGAAGAAATCCTGATCGGACATGTGGAAAAGAGCTAGCACCCCTGCCGGGTTCTTCTTGCTGCTTGTGCCCAGGGGCGGACTGACCATTTGGAAACTCAGGCACTGCCCGAGGGCCCGGGGTCAGTAGGGGGCCCCATGATATGCCTCTGGTTCATAGGCTTTTTTGAGTTTGGGCAAGGACACAGGGGCCCCATGATCCCCTATTGCCTGGGGGCCCCATGAGTTGTCAGTCTGCCCCTGCTTGTGCCCCTTCCACCAGAACAGGAATAGATGGATGGGGACAACTTTCCCCCTGACAACTGTCCAATGGTGGCCGTATTTTTCAAATCGCTGTGGGATTCGATCAAAATGATCAAAACTGCAAATGATTGAAGAGTCATGACTTCGTTCTGATCGCTTTCGGCTCAGTTTAGATCACTTAAAAATCGTATCTTTACTATGGATCGAAATCCTTATCCCCTGTGTCACAGGTGTCAAACACAAAGCCCGCAGGCCGAATCCGACCCTCCAGGCCATTTTATGTGGCCCTCCTGCAGGTACCCCCTTGTCTCCGCCCCCACCTTGTCTCAGCAGTCGGAAGCAGAGAGGGGAATAGAACTCTGCCAAATCCTGCACCTCTCAGTGCAGCTGCAGCTCCCCCTCATCTCTGCCTCCCCTGGTCTCAGCATTCAGCAGACTCTGGTACCTGACTCCTCTCCTCCTCTGGTCCTCCTCCAGACCCTGCACTTTCTGCTTTCCAGCTCTGCCCCCAAAGGGAGTGCACGGTGATGTTAGGGAGGGTGGGGGATTCTTGACATCTGATGTAATGGGGGGGCATGTAGTCTTACAGATACTACCGGCCCTTTGAATCTGGCCCTCCAGGCCATTTCATGTGGCCCTTGCACCTCTCCTTCAGGTACCCCCTTGTCTCCGCCCCCCACCTTGTCTCAGCAGTCGGCAGCAGAGAGGAGAATAGAACTCCTCTGCCAAATCCTGCACCTCTCAGTGCAGCTGCAGCACCCCCTCATCTCTGCCTCCCCCTGGTCTCAGCATTCAGCAGACTCTGGTACCTGACTCCTCTCCTCTTCTGGTCCTCCTCCAGACCCTGCACTTTCTGCATTCCAGCTCTGCCCCCAAAGGGGGTGCACGGTGGTGTTAGGGAGGATGTGGGATTCTTGACATCTGATGTAATGGGTGGATGGGGTACTCTGGACATCTAGTCTTACAGATACAACCGGCCCTTTGAGGGCAACCATATTGCTGACATGACCCGCAATGAAATGGAGCTTGACACCCCTGCCCTATGTGATGCATATCGATCAAATAGGTTGTCCACTGTAGATCGATTATTTCTGCACCGCTTGCCAAATGCGACACGCCATTTAAAGTATCACAGCCATGGGATCTGTGCGATCGTGAGCAGCTGCATTGCTGTGTTTAGGTGAGGGCTCAGGATGGTAACTGTGGCTCAACCTACCGCTTTAAACGCCCCCCATCCTCTGTCTGACCCCCTACGCTCGAATTAGGCTGCTTCTCAACCACGGACCTCCCCCACCCCCACCAGCAGGCCAGATTTGAGGGAAAAAGGCCCTTGTCCTAATCAATAGAGATGAGCGAATTATTCAAAAATTTGATTCGGCTGATTCGCCGAATTCAATTCGATGCAAATTTATTTGCTGCGAATTTAACTTATTAAAAGGGTTTCTAGGCTTCAGAGAGCCTTTATATTAGTGCAGAACACTGTACCTTTAATTTAAATGCCCTTGGAGTCTGCTGGGGAAGAGAAATAATACTGTCAGTCAGTATGACATGCAGATGAGTGCCGTCGATCTTAGAATCACCGCACACTTCACTCATTTGGGCAGTCACGGGGCACGACGAAGAAGATGAAGAAGAAGAAGAATGAAAAGAAGAATGAAAAGAAGAAGAAGAAGAATGAAAAGAAGAAGAAGAAGAATGAAAAGAAGAATGAAAAGAAGAAGAAGAAGAATGAAAAGAAGAAGAAGAAGAATGAAAAGAAGAATGAGAAGAAGAATGAAAAGAAGAATGAGAAGAATGAAAAGAAGAATGAAAAGAAGAAGAAGAAGAATGAAAAGAAGAATGAGAAGAAGAATGAAAAGAAGAATGAAAAGAAGAATGAGAAGAATTAAAAAGAAGAATGAAAAGAAGAAGAAGAAGAATGAAAAGAAGAATGAGAAGAAGAATAAAAAGAAGAATGAAAAGAAGAATGAGAAGAATGAAAAGAAGAATGAAAAGAAGAAGAATGAAAAGAAGAATGAAAAGAAGAAGAAGAAGAATGAAAAGAAGCAGAAGAAGAATGAAAAGAAGAATGAAAAGAAGAAGAAGAAGAATGAAAAGAAGAAGAAGAAGAATGAAAAGAAGAATTAAAAGAAGAATGAGAAGAATGAAAAGAAGAAGAAGAAGAATGAAAAGAAGAAGAAGAATGAAAAGAAGAAGAAGAATGAAAAGAAGAAGAATGAAAAGAATGAAAAGAAGAAGAAGAAGAATGAAAAGAAGAAGAATGAAAAGAAGGAGAAGAAGAATGAAAAGAAGAATGAAAAGAAGAAGAAGAAGAATGAAAAGAAGAAGAAGAAGAATGAAAAGAAGAATGAGAAGAAGAATGAAAAGAAGAATGAGAAGAATGAAAAGAAGAATGAAAAGAAGAAGAAGAAGAATGAAAAGAAGAAGAAGAAGAATGAAAAGAAGAATGAAAAGAAGAAGAATGAAAAGAAGAAGAAGAAGAATGAAAAGAAGAATGAAAAGAAGAAGAAGAAGAATGAAAAGAAGAAGAATGAAAAGAAGAAGAAGAATGAAAAGAAGAATGAAAAGAAGAAGAAGTAGAATGAAAAGAAGAAGAAGAAGAATGAAAAGAAGAATGAAAAGAAGAAGAAGAAGAATGAAAAGAAGAAGAAGAAGAATGAAAAGAAGAATGAGAATAAGAATGAAAAGAAGAATGAAAAGAAGAATGAGAAGAATGAAAAGAAGAAGAAGAAGAAGAATGAAAAGAAGAATGAAAAGAAGAAGAAGAAGAATGAAAAGAAGCAGAAGAAGAATGAAAAGAAGAATGAAAAGAAGAAGAAGAAGAATGAAAAGAAGAAGAAGAATGAAAAGAAGAAGAAGAAGAAGAATGAAAAGAAGAAGAAGAATGAAAAGAAGAAGAAGAATGAAAAGAAGAAGAAGAATGAAAAGAAGAATAATTCCAGTACAGCAAAAAGTGTATCTGCAGAGAGCTCCGCTATTTCTGACAGTTCTCTGACAGTTCTGACAGTTCATTTACAGCGGTTGAAACATTGTATCTATTTGTTTCTGAATAAAAACATCTGTATCCTAAATGGAAACAAATAGATACAATGTTTCAACCGCTGTAAATGAACTGTCAGAACTGTCAGAGAACTGTCAGAAATAGCGGAGCTCTCTGCAGTGACACTTTTTGCCGGCTGATCGGGGAAAATTCGATTCGTGCACCCGAAGTTTGCTAAAATTCGGATTCGGTGCGAATCGAATTTTTCCTAATATTCGAAACGAATTCCACTTCGCCAAGTTCGATTCGCTCATCTCTACTAATCAACATGGAAACAAGGTGATGAGGCGACCCCCCAATGTTGTGGGCATGTGGCCTGGTATGGTTTAGGAGGGTTTCCTGGCCAGCTTGGCTGCATGCTTGGATTTTTACAGATATGTATTTTTTGGGGGTTTAAAATCCATATCAGTCTTGAAGGGTCTGGTATCGTTTCCTGATGGACCTCATGCATTGTTTTCCACATTAAGCGCTCCCTTAAATCCATACAAGACTACTCAAAGGGTGTGGTGTGAAAAAGGGGAGGGGGGACCCCACACCATTGTGTTAAACCTATCCACGCCCCTCTGCTTGCATGGCCTGGAACTCCCGGCCATGTAGGTGGATAGAACCTGTGACGTTGCTGGTCGTTAAGGACTCAGAGATACCTGGACCACCTGGAGTCCTTAAAAACCCTCGACAGGTTCAAGCTGAGGACACTATACTCCTATTATACATAACATTTGGCTCTCACCAAAAGGGCGTAACTAGAACCTTCAGGGCCCCTGTGCAAGAAATCCTGAAGGGCGTCCCTGACCCTTGGCTGGGGCCCTTCTCTCCAGGCCCAGTGGCAGAACACCAGGTCCCGGTCACAAGTGAGACCTTTGTGGCCCTAGTAGTTCCACCACTGGTGTCAGTAGTTTTTTTTTTTTTTTATTTAACTTTAATTTTTTTTTATTCATGGGGGGGGGGGCTTATAAGACAGACCTCTGATGTTCCACCTTTGAGACAGAGAAAAGAGATTGAGGACACAGCCATCAGTCTCCATCTCTGCAGCCTCGGCTGCACTGAATGAATGGACAGGAATAGCTCTGTACAGAAGCTTCCCATTCATTTATAAACGGAAGCATAGTAAACACAGTTTACTATGCTTCAGTTATGAATTGACAGTGTCAGTGATCAGTACGGATCATTGACGCTCCATTCAGATAAGGAAAGGGCCAGTAAATTACATATTTACTGACCCCTTCTCAGCTCTCCATTCTGACAGATCCCCGCGCAGCAGCCAGTGAGAAAGGAGACAGGGGAAGGCAGCAGAGCCATGGGGGATGAGAAGGGGGGCTGGGAAAGAACCCAGGGGGGGCTGAGAGCATTGGGGGGCTGAGAGCACAGGGGCCACAGAGCACAGGGGCAGGGGGCCAGAGAGCATGGGAGGGGGGAGAGCATGGGGGGAGGGGCAGCAGAAAAATGCTGGATAGGATGAGCAGCGGAGGCATCTGCATACACAGGAACCATTCTCTCTATGATACTCCTGCAGCCGCGAGGGATGATAAGGGGGGCTGGGAAAGAACCCAGGGCTGGCCGGAGAGCATGGGAGAGACAAGACCATGGGGGGGGTGGGGGGGCTGACAGCACAGGGGCCAGAGAGCATAGGGCAGGGAGCCAAAGAGCACAGGATGGAGGCAGCAGAAAATGCTGGATAGGATGAGCAGAGGAGGCGTCTGCATACAGAGGAACCATACTCTCTATGATACTCCTGCAGCCACGGGGGATGAGAAGGGGTCTGGGAAAGAACCCAGGGGGGGCCGGAGAGCATGGTGGGGCAGAGAGCATGGGGGGGGGGGGCTGGAGAGCATGGGGGGGGGGCAGCAGAAAAATGCTGGATAGGATGAGAAGCGTAGGCGTCTGCATACAGAGGAACCATACTCTCTATGATACTCCTGAAGCCGGCGGGAGGGAGAGGAGGAGCTCGGCCTTACGGAAGATGAGACTCTAAATAGGGGCACATATAAGAAGTGGTCAGGGTCAGGTTTCATTCTGTCTCAGAAAATGAAAGATAGAATCTGATTGGCTGCCACGCACAGCAGCTCCAGGTTCTGTCTGTTCCAGTTTCAATAAATCCCCCCCCCCCCCGTTGTATTTTGTATCCAGTCCAATCCAGCTACATTGTTTCCCATCTTCAAACCCTGATGAAGGGGATGGATTTCTGTCCCCCGAAACATGTTGGCTCTGTCATAACGACTTACATTTCACCATAAATTGGAATAAATTTGTTTTCTGCCTATAAACTTCAGTCTCAGATCCATCTAGTAAAAAATCTTACTTTTAATCCTTCCCCATTTTATTCTGTTCAGTCGGCCACCTCCCCCCCCCCCTCCCCCTCCCAGAGAGATTTCCTGTTACTTCCTGTACCTACATAAAATGGGGGTAAGTCTCTCCATTGGGGCCTCAAACATGATGAGGGCACCATCCCTCCCCCGCTATATCCAAACCTCCGAATGTTTGTGTGTGAGGTTTGCTGGCCAGGATCCAACCTATAAAGTGTGTGCTGTGCTATTAGTCCAGGTGCCTCGCCCCTCATAAATGCCGGGGCCGGGCTGGGACATTTGTTCGATTCCTGTATGTTTTATTATTTCCCATAAAAGTAGGAAGGATCGCTGCCTGTTCTAAGGCCACTTTCATGGGTGATCCCAGTACAGTCACCACCCGCCAGGGGCCACAAGGCTTCACTACTGCTCATTAAACAATAAAAAAAAATGCCATGAATCAAAGACTGATCTACACAGAGGGCACAGTACGGGGATCAGGAGGGCACAGTACGGGGATCAGGAGGGCACAGTACTGGAATCAGGAGGGCACAGTACAGGGATCAGGAGGGCACAGTACAGGGATCAGGAGGGCACAGTACGGGGATCAGGAGGGCACAGTACTGGAATCAGGAGGGCACAGTACAGGGATCAGGAGGGCACAGTACAGGGATCAGGAGGGCACAGTACAGGGATCAGGAGGGCACAGTACGGGGATCAGGAGGGCACAGTACTGGAATCAGGAGGGCACAGTACAGGGATCAGGAGGGCACAGTACAGGGATCAGGAGGGCACATTACGGGGATCAGGAGGGCACAGTACTGGGATCAGGAGGGCACAGTACAGGGATCAGGAGGGCATAGTACTGGGATCAGAAGGGCACAGTATGGGGATCAGGAGGGCACAGTACAGGGATCAGGAGGGCACAGTACAGGTATCAGGAGGGCACAGTACAGGGATCAGGAGGGCACAGTACTGGGATCAGAAGGGCACAGTACGGGGATCAGGAGGGCACAGTACAGGGATCAGGAGGGCACAGTACAGGGATCAGGAGGGCACAGTACAGGGATCAGGAGGGCATAGTACTGGGATCAGAAGGGCACAGTACGGGGATCAGGAGGGCATAGTACTGGGATCAGGAGGGCATAGTACAGGGATCAGGAGGGTACAGTACAGGTATCATGAGGGCACAGTACAGGGATCAGGAGGGCACAGTACAGGGATTAGCAGGGCACAGTACAGGGATCAGGAGGGCACAGTACTGGGATCAGGAGGGCACAGCACGGGGATCAGGAGGACACAGTAAGGGGGTCAGGAGGGCACAGTACAGAGATCAGGAGGGCACAGTACTGGGATCAGGAGGGCACAGTACAGGGATCGGGAGGGCACAGTACAAGGGTCAGGAAGGCACAGTACGGGGATCAGGAGGGCACAGTACGGGGATCGGGAGGGCACAGTACGAGGGTCAGGAAGGCACAGTACAGGGATTAGCAGGGCACAGTACAGGGATCAGGAGGGCACAGTACTGGGATCAGGAGGGCACAGTACAGGGATCAGTAGGGCACAGTACTGGCACCAGGAGGGCACAGTACAGGGATCAGTAGGGCACAGTACTGGCATCAGGAGGGCACAGTACAGGTATCAGGAGAGCACAGTACTGGGATCAGGAGGGCACAGTACTGGGATCAGGAGGGCACAGTACAGGTATCAGGAGGGCACAGTACAGGTATCAGGAGGGCACAGTACTGGGATCAGCAGGGCACAGTACTGGGATCAGGAGGGCACAGTACTGGGATCAGGAGGGCACAGTACTGGGATCAGGAGGGCACAGTATGGGGATCAGGAGGGCACAGTACTGGGATCAGGAGGGCACAGTTCAGGGATTAGCAGGGCACAGTACTGGGATCAGGAGGGCACAGTGCGGGGATCAGGAGGGCTACAGGGGTCAGGAGGGCACAGTACAGGGATCAGGAGGGCACAGTACAGGGATTAGCAGGGCACAGTACTGGGGGCAGGAGGGCACAGTATGGGGGGAGGGAGGCAGTAGGACACAGTACAGGGGGAGGCAGTAGGACACAGTACAGATTCTGGGGCGATACCCGGACCATCCTGGGACAGCTTAGTAAAAAGAGTAAAAAGAGTGACTTTCCGGCAAATCTGAGACAGCTGGCAAGCATAATGTACTGCAAGATTTTCATGGTGCCCCTATGCACCTGGGGCCCCTAGACAGTGCTCAGGGGTGTCCATGCATTAAGACAGCCCTTAGTGCAGGTAGCAGTACTGAGTACAGGAAAAAAAAATGCCATGCTGACAGGAGTGACACTGGATTCACTCTTGTCAGTAAGAGGCAAAAAGAGTGGAGCTGCTAGAGCCCCCCCCCCCCCCACACACACACACACACATACAGATGCTGCACCTTGGACAAGTGTGCCTTCTGCCCATCCCCCCCACACATACCCCCTTCCCTGCAGGACAGTATTGATATCATTGCTGAATTTACAAGGTAATATCTGGGGGTTTCGGGAAGATTTGTGGCTCAGAAAATGGATTTCTATCCTCTGCGGCTATTGAAGGAATATATTTCATGGAAAGTTTTTGTACGCGGAGTTCAGCTTTAAATTATTGAGTCGAACATCCGTCGGCCTGAGGTTCGCTGAATGATTCCACCGCCGCCGTCTCCTCCGTCTTCTGCTCCTCGGCGTTGTCTGTTTTATTATTCAGGCATAACGATCGATCAGACATCACAACACAGAGCTCTGAGTTATCTCTGGCAATAAAAATCTCTGGAAATGGCGGAGGATCGCGCAGAAACAAATCGTCTTTCCATGGCGGCCTAATCCGCGGCTCGCTTGCTGATGTCATTACCGCCGACACAATCGAATTACGGTGTAACAATTAAAGACGAATTGGATACATTCGGTATTCCAGCTGCTAGTTAAACGGATCTCCGGCCCGGATTCTGGCGCCGAGCTCTGGAGAGCGATCGTCGCTAACAAAATCATCTTTTCTGCCTGCGTTAGGAGGAAAGCGAGTGTGCGCCTTAAAGTGGCCCCACCACTGGGGGGAGGGGGGGGGTGGTAAAATTAGGCCTGCCTGTTAAAGGAATAGCTATGTACTTACCTCTTAGGTGGGTGGTGAGTAAATGCCTGAAGAGCTGTGGGCACTGCCAGGGGCGGACTGACCATTCGAGCACTCGGGCAGTGCCCGAGGGCCCGGGGTCAGTAGGGGGCCCCATGAAATGCCCCTGGTACCTTTTATAGGCTTTTTTGGGTGTGCTTTGAGTGTGGGCAAGGACACAGGGGCCCCGTGATCCCCTATTGCCCGAGGGCCCCATGAGTTGTCAGACTGCCCCTGGGCGCTGCTGATTCCGACACCTCCTGGCATGTCAGAGAGCCTGCCTGGGCGCTGAGGACATCTAGTGGTAGAAAGAGATTACTGCAAAGGGCAGCACTGAAGAGGAGGTAAGTACTGCAGCAAGAACCGGCGCCAAGTTCTGGAAAGTGACCTTCACTAACAAAATCATCGATTCTACGTGTCTGACTGGAAAACCCGAGAGATGACATCCAGACATGCGCAGAACCAGGGGCGGACCGACAACTCATGGGGCCCCCGGGCAATAGGGTATCATGGGGCCCCTGTCTCCTTGCCCACACTCAAAAAAGCCTATGAAAAAGGTACCAGGGGCATCTCATGGGGCCCCCTACTGACCCCGGGCCCTCAGGCAGTGCCCGAGTTTCCAAATGGTCAGTCCGCCCCTGCGCAGAACGGATACATTCGTTGAGTTTCGGATCGGTTTCTGAAGTTACTCATTTTGGTTCTCTGCATTCGTTAAAAAAAATAGTTTTTGTTTTTATTCATTTTTGACCGAAGTAGAATTTTTCCAATGGATTTGAAGAATTCGAAAATATCAGATCGATCCGAATTCATTGTGAGGAATAGCTGGTATTCGAAAATTCGGATTTGGGAAGACGGCTGTATTCTATATTATTCTATTTTATTGCATTCTATTTATTTTTCTATCCTATTCTTTTATTTTCTATCCTATTCTTTTATTTTCTATTCTGTTTTCTTGAATTCTTTTTGAAATTCGAATTTCGGAAGACGGCTGTATTCTTCTTACTTTATTCTGTTCTATTCTAATCGATTCTTTTTTCTATTCTATTCCATCCTTTTCTGTTCTATTATTTTCTGTTATATTCCTTTTGCCTTTTTTATGTTTTCTAATTTGATTTTGTTTTTTATTCAGATAATTATTTATTTTGGACAAAATGTATTTCGGTATTCCGGATTTGTTTCAGTTGGTTACTATTGTGATTCAGAAATGCAGATCCATCCGAAGGACTGCAAGGAGTGTCCTAGCAACGCCCTAGCAACCAGGCAGGATGGGCTGCCACCTCTATGAGTTTTTCAGTCAGGCTTCAGGCGGTATGTCAATGGGCTGCGCCTATAGCGAGGGCAGTACTGGACGGTAGTCAAAGCTGCTTTGCTCGGAGTCCCCCTTTAATCTGTTCCGTCCTCCAGATCCTCCTCCATGACTCTCAGGCTCTGGACCTCCTCCCTGGTCGGTGTACTTCGAATCCTCCATCCCCTGATCTCTATTCCGGGCTCCTCATTTTCTTACACCACCATCTACTTTACATCTCACTAAGGCCCGGGGCGGGGGCGGGGGGCAGGGGGCGGGGCATGCAAAGCAGCGCCTGTCAGAGAGATGGAGGGTGACTCTTCCGCCTTCTGTCCAGGAATTCTGCTGATCGATACAAACTCTCTTGTGATTCTTCTTCTCCCAGTTTTCTGTCTCTTCGGTTTATCCGTTTCTAAACAAGAATGTAAATGAATTCCGCGCCGCGCGTCACGCGCCGCGCTCTGCGGACTTCAGGAACGTCAAGGAATGAGATGAAGAGATGTCCAAATACATTCTGACCTGTGAGAGAAACGTCTGATCTATTGACGGAAATACCCTCCGGGATCGCTGTGTACAGAGCCAGAGGAATGATTATTCATTGCCGATTCTTACCTGCTTCTGTTCTGTACATACTGAGGCAGGCATTTCTGATTCTTACCCGCTTCTGTTCTGTACATACTGAGGCAGGCATTTCTGATTCTTACCCGCTTCTGTTCTGTACATACTGAGGCAGGCAATTCCATGCCGATTCTTACCCGCTTCTGTTCTGTACATACTGAGGCAGGCCTTCCTACTGATCCTTACCCGCTTCTGTTCTGTACATACTGAGGCAGGCATTTCTGATTCTTACCCGCTTCTGTTCTGTACATACTGAGGCAGGCAATTCCATGCCGATTCTTACCCGCTTCTGTGCTGTACATACTGAGGCAGGCATTTCCATGCTGATTCTTACCCACTTCTGTTCTGTACAGGTGTGGACTAACAACTCATGGGGCCCCCGGGCAATAGGGGATCATGGGGCCCCTGTGCCCTTGCCCAAACTCAAAAAAGCCTATGAAAGGTGCCAGGGGCATCTCATGGGGCCCACTACTGACCCCGGGCCCTCGGGCAGTGCCCAAGTTTCCAAATGGTCAGTCCGCTTCTGGTTCTGTACATACTGAGGCAGGCCTTCCTACTGATCCTCACCCGCTTCTGTTCTGTACATACTGAGGCAGGCATTTCTGATTCTTACCGGCTTCTGTTCTGTACATACTGAGGCAGGCCTTCCTACTGATCCTCACCTGCTTCTGTTCTGTACATATTGAGGCAGGCATTTCTGATTCTTACCCGCTTCTGTTCTGTACATACTGAGACAGGCATTTCCATGCCGGTTCTTACCCGCTTCTGTTCTGTACATACTGAGGCAGGCATTTCTGATTCTTAACTGCTTCTGTTCTGTACACAGTGCTGAGCACCCACTTTGAACCCGTCGTTTCCCCCTCCAGGATCGGGTTCAGCCTATTCAAATAAATAACAACTTTATTAGTATGAAATTAAAGGAAACAAGCTGCGGGGAAAATCTGCATCTCAAATTCCAAACCTCTGCAAGAAAGTAACCCGCGATTTCCTTGTGTGATATCCCCCCTCCCCGCCCCCCCCTCATTCGGCTCAGGAAGTCGTTCCGTCCGCCGTCACCCGATCGTCTTTTATTCTGCTCCCCTCGGCGGCTCGTAAAGTCGTCCATTTGGGTCATAACAATTTACTTTGTGGCCACTTTCAACCTGATCTGCGGGATTACAACGACATAAAATGTTTCATGTTCCGCCGGCAGAATCATGTCAAAACATTTTAAATACCGCCACATAAAAAAACAAACCGCGGCGAGGGGAGTAATCCCGCGCCCAATAATATTCCTGATCGGAGGCAGTAAAGGTGTCACGTCTCCGTCTGGCGGCAGAAGATCGAATTTAATGTGCGGACGACCCTTTGCTCCGTATTATTCTCTCCCCGGCTCTCCTCTGCCCCGAACAATGTTCTGTTCATGGCGATGACAAAAGGCCCCATTCAACGCCAATCACGCACCATCCAAACGCCGCGTCCGTTTTATGAGCCCCCCCCCCCATTCCTGACATGCTGCCATAACACGACCTACACAAATATTTTGTGTTTATAAAGCTGGATGGCGGAGAAAAGCCTGGACCCGGAACGCCGCGGAGCCGGCGCTATTGATGTGTATGTTTCTACATGGTGGGGGGCCCATTTATATAGGCCCGGGGCCTTTTCCTGTGGCTTAATATAGAGGGCATTGAATTGTTCACATCCCCCCTCCCCCCCCCCGCTCTTCAAAGCCCACATTTTAACACGTTTGGTTAAAATAGTAGCCGGGTTCCGAAAAAAAAAAATCAGCTGCGGCTGCGATACTACCCTCCTGCTCTCTGGTGTCATCCACTGCAGTGATTTTTGCCACTAGATGTCCTCAGTATTCTGGGTTAAGTGATGCTGTGTACTCATGGTATGTCCTCAGTCTGTAGGAAGCTCAGCTGTCCACTGCAGTAATTCCTTCATCCACTAGATGTCCTCAGTATTCTGGGTTAAGTGATGCTGTGTACTCATGGTATGTCCTCAGTCTGTAGGAAGCTCAGCTGTCCACTGCAGTAATTCCTTTTCCACTAGATGTCCTCAGTATTCTGGGTTAAGCGATCCTGTGCACTCACAGTATATCTTCAGTCTTCATGGATAAATGATTCTGTACACTCTTGGAAGTCCTCAGTCTTCCGGGTTAAACGATGCTTTGCACTCACAGTATATCCTCAGTCTTCCGGGTCAAACAATAACATATACTCACAGTATGTCCTCAATCTTTCGGGTTAAATGATGCCGTGCACTCACAATATGTCCTCAGTGTTCTGGGTTAAACGATGCTGCGCACTCACAATATGTCCTCAGTCTTCCTGGTTAAACGATGCTGCGCACTTACAATATGTCCTCAGTCTTCCGGGTTAAACGATGCTGTGCACTCACAATATGTCCTCAGTCTTCCGGGTTAAACAATACCATGCACTTACATTATGTCCTCAGTCTTCCAGGTTAAACGATGCTGTGCACTCACAATATGTCCTCAGTCTTCCGGGTTAAACAATACCATGCACTCACAATATGTCCTCAGTCTTCCGGGTTAAACAATGCTGTGCACTCACAGTATGTCCTCAGTCTTCCGGGTTAAACAATGCCGCACACTCACAGTATGTCCTCAGTCTTCCGGGTTAAACAATGCCGTGCACTCACAGTATGTCCTCAGTCTTCCGGGTTAAACAATACCATGCACTCACAATATGTCCTCAGTCTTCTGGGTTAAACAATGCCGCGCACTCACAATATGTCCTCAGTCTTCCGGGTTAAACAATGCTGTGCACTCACAGTATGTCCTCAGTCTTCCGGGTTAAACAATGCCGCACACTCACAGTATGTCCTCAGTCTTCCGGGTTAAACAATGCCGCGCACTCACAGTATGTCCTCAGTCTTCCGGGTTAAACAATGCTGTGCACTCACAGTATGTCCTCAGTCTTCCGGGTTAAACAATGCCGCACACTCACAGTATGTCCTCAGTCTTCCGGGTTAAACAATGCCATGCACTCACAGTATGTCCTCAGTCTTCCAGGTTAAACAATGCTGTGCACTCACAGTATGTCCTCAGTCTTCCGGGTTAAACAATGCCGCACACTCACAGTATGTCCTCAGTCTTCCGGGTTAAACAATGCCGCACACTCACAGTATGTCCTCAGTCTTCCAGGTTAAACAATGCCGCACACTCACAGTATGTCCTCAGTCTTCCAGGTTAAACAATGCCGCACACTCACAGTATGTCCTCAGTCTTCCGGGTTAAACAATGCCGCGCACTCACAGTATGTCCTCAGTCTTCCGGGTTAAACAATGCCGTGCACTCACAGTATGTCCTCAGTCTTCCGGGTTAAACAATGCTGTGCACTCACAGTATGTCCTCAGTCTTCCGGGTTAAACAATGCCGTGCACTCACAGTATGTCCTCAGTCTTCCGGGTTAAACAATGCCGCACACTCACAGTATGTCCTCAGTCTTCCAGGTTAAACAATGCCACACACTCACAATATGTCCTCAGTCTTCCGGGTTAGACTATGCTGTGCACTCACAATATGTCCTCAGTCTTCCTTTTTGGAGTCATTCGGTTGGAAGACATACTCTGTGTGTTCTGAAGTATCAGTTTAATGACACAGAGAGTGGCGATGACATCAGCACATCAGAGTCTGCATCATTGAAGAATGGCGGGAAGAAGGCGACTCTGCATGTCAAGTGACCAGCAATCAGCAGCTCAGGGGCGCAATGTCAGGCTCCTGCAGACAAGCGGTGCAGCTTTCAGCCCGTTCCTTCACTTTGAAAACTGCAGGGAGTGGGAATGAACTACAGGGAGCTCAGCAGCGCCCTCACAGTTCACTGAGAACAAAAGACATCTTTCTTTTATCTTTTTCTTGCAGCTCAGTGCTGATGATCTCCTCCAGCCACTTTCATTCCTTTCCTGGATCTTAGTGCTGATGATCTCCTCCAGCCAATGTCATTCCTTTCCTGGAGCTCAGTGCTGCTGATCTCCTCCAGCAACTGTCATCCTTTCCTGGAGCTCAGTGCTGCTTATCTCCTCCAGCCACTGTCATCCTTTTCTTGGAGCTCAATGCTGATGATCTCCTCCAGCCACTGTCATCCTCTTTTTGGAGCTTAGTGCTGCTGATCTCCTGCAGCCAGTCATTCCTTTCCTGGAGCTCAGTGCTGCTGATCTCCTGCAGCCAGTCATTCCTTTCCTGGAGCTCAGTGCTGCTGATCTCCTGCAGCCAGTCATTCCTTTCCTGGAGCTCAGTGCTGCTCATCTCCTGCAGCCACTGTCATCCTTTCCTGGAGCTCAGTGCTGCTCATCTCCTCCAGCCACTGTCATCATTTTCTTGGAGCTCAGTGCTGCTGATCTCCTCCAGCCACTGTCATTCCTTTCCTGGAGCTCAGTGCTGCTGATCTCCTCCAGCCACTGTCATTCCTTTCCTGGAGCTCAGTGCTGCTCATCTCCTGCAGCCACTGTCATCCTCTTTTTGGAGCTTAGTGCTGCTGATCTCCTCCAGCCACTGTCATCCTTTCCTGGAGCTCAATGCTGCTTATCTCCTCCAGCCACTGTCATTCCTTTCCTGGAGCTCAGTGCTGCTTATCTTCTCCAGCAACTGTCATCCTTTCCTGGAGCTCAGTGCTGCTGATCTCCTCCAGCCACTGTCATCCTTTCTTGGAGCTCAGTGCTGCTGATCTCCTCCAGCCACTGTCATCCTTTCCTGGAGCTCAGTGCTGCTTATCTCCTCCAGCCACTGTCATTCCTTTCCTGGAGCTCAGTGCTGCTGATCTCCTCCAGCCACTGTCATCCTTTTCCGGAGTTCAGTGCTGCTGATCTCCTCCAGCCACTGTCATTCCTTTCCTGGAGCTCAGTGCTGCTGATCTCCTCCAGCCACTGTCATCCTTTCCCGGAGCTCAGTGCTGCTGATCTCCTCCAGCCACTGTCATTCCTTTCCCGGAGCTCAGTGCTGCTTATCTCCTCCAGCCACTGTCATCCTTTCCTGGAGCTCAGTGCTGCTGATCTCCTCCAGCCACTGTCATCCTTTCCTGGAGCTCAGTGCTGCTTATCTCCTGCAGCCACTGTCATCCTTTCCTGGAGCTCAGTGCTGCTGATCTCCTCCAGCCACTGTCATCCTTTCTTGGAGCTTAGTGCTGCTGATCTCCTCCAGCCACTGTCATCCTTTCTTGGAGCTCAGTGCTGCTGATCTCCTCCAGCCACTGTCATCCTTTCCTGGAGCTCAGTGCTGCTTATCTCCTCCAGCCACTGTCATTCCTTTCCTGGAGCTCAGTGCTGCTGATCTCCTCCAGCCACTGTCATCCTTTTCCGGAGTTCAGTGCTGCTGATCTCCTCCAGCCACTGTCATTCCTTTCCTGGAGCTCAGTGCTGCTGATCTCCTCCAGCCACTGTCATCCTTTCCCAGAGCTCAGTGCTGCTGATCTCCTCCAGCCACTGTCATTCCTTTCCCGGAGCTCAGTGCTGCTTATCTCCTCCAGCCACTGTCATCCTTTCCTGGAGCTCAGTGCTGCTGATCTCCTCCAGCCACTGTCATCCTTTCCTGGAGCTCAGTGCTGCTTATCTCCTGCAGCCACTGTCATCCTTTCCTGGAGCTCAGTGCTGCTGATCTCCTCCAGCCACTGTCATCCTTTCCTGGAGCTCAGTGCTGCTTATCTCCTCCAGCCACTGTCATCCTTTCCTGGAGCTCAGTGCTGCTGATCTCCTCCAGCCACTGTCATCCTTTCCTGGAGCTCAGTGCTGCTGATCTCCTCCAGCCACTGTCATCCTTTCCTGGAGCTCAGTGCTGCTGATCTCCTTCAGCTATTTTATTTCTTTTCATGGATCTTAGTGCTGCTGATCTCCTCCAACCACTGCCATCCTTTTCCCATCTACATGCATTCCACTCCAGCTCTAGCTGAACATCATTGCGCTGATTCCTGCTGATGACAGCGATGAGCTGTGTAATGTGTGACGGCGTGTCCAGTTGGGGGGGGGAATCGCACAGGAACATGCGGTGCTCATGCAGTTCTGTCGTTTCGAGGAGCTACAATTGCACGGCACCGAAAGTCCATGCACTACTTTTGTAAACCCACTGCAACCACATCGCATGCTACCTCTGTACCATGCAATCCAGGGCGGGCAAACACGCACGTTTGTGGTGTCATTAACTTGACACCGGATGCAGAATGCAACTGCAGTGCGTGTGGAACGTGGTGCGGGAAATGCACACGGAATGATGCAGGAATCCTTAGGCAGGTGTGGGGGGTGCGCGCCGCACCGGGTGACACCTACCGCAAGGGGTGATACCGGACCCGCTCCTCTAAAAGGTAAGTTGTAAAGCAAGCTGACGATCCCCGCCGGATGGATCGGATCTGCGGATTTGGGAGCATAATGGATCGGAGTCCAATTCATTATGCTCCCCAATCTGCAGATCCGATCCATCCTGTGGGGATCGTCGGCTTGCTTTACAACTTACCTTTTCGTGGAGCGGGTCCGGTATCACCCCGTGCGGTAGGTGTCACCCCATATAGGTTGCATGCCGACGATCCTCGCAGGATGGATTGGATCTGCGGATTGGGGAGCGTAATGGATTGGAGTTCTGATCCATTACGCACAATCCGAAGATCCGATCCATTCTGCGGGGATTGTCAGTTGACACCAACCCTAGGGACGCCTCTGGGTTTCTCGCAATACTTTCTGGTGTGAACCGGCGCCCCCTATAGTCTCCACCAGGACTGCAGGTGACAGGGTGAGAATGCAGGAAAACAATTGGGAGACAAAGGCAGAGCGTTGTCACCAGGAACGGACTGACAACTCATGGGGCCCCCAGGCAATAGGGGATCATGGGGCCCCTGTGTCCTTGCCCAAACTCAAAAAAGCCTATAGAAAGGTACCAGGGCCCCCTACTGACCCCGAGCCCTCAGGCAGTGCCCGAGTTTCCAAATGGTCAGTCCACCCCGGGTTGTCACCCTATCACAGGAAGTGTCTAAGCAGAGATCTTCACAGCAGGATCACCGGGGAATGTTTTAGGGTCACATCACACACAGGTGTTCCATCGCAGTGTATTATGCACGCATGTTGGATCATGAATGGGCTGCCAAGGCACCACAATTGATGCGCATGACCCTTTTAGCATTGCAGGCAGCGCAGCTCATCGCATGCGTGGTATGCAGCAGTGCATTGGGCTCTACTACCCAGTGCTTGGCGCAACGTTTTTACCCTGCAGGAGCAGGTTGGATCATGCTTTGTTGGGTTTTTTGCCTTCCTCTGGATCACCTGTGGGTGTCGGATTATAACTTTTATTTTTGTAATGGTGGAACTGGATGGACTTTTGTCTTTTTTCAGCCAGACTAACTATGTAACAAATGAAATGAGCAGGTTGGCATGCATTGTGGTCATATTGCCACAACCCCCTGGTGTGAATGGGCCCCCAATGCAAACTGCGGATTTATGAATGTTACAATACAACTTTGGACATTTATATATACATTATATTTGCCAAAAGTATTGGCCCTGCCCTCCATATCATGTGACTCAGGTGTTCCAATCCCCTCCATATCATGTGACTCAGGTGTTCCAATCCCCTCCATATCATGTGACTCAGGTGTTCCAATCCCCTCCATATCATGTGATTCAGGTGTTCCAATCCCCTCCATATCATGTGATTCAGGTGTTCCAATCCCCTCCATATCATGTGATTCAGGTGTTCCAATCCCCTCCATATCATGTGATTCAGGTGTTCCAATCCCCTCCATATCATGTGATTCAGGTGTTCCAATCCCCTCCATATCATGTGATTCAGGTGCTCCAATCCCCTCCATATCATGTGATTCAGGTGTTCCAATCCCCTCCATATCATGTGATTCAGGTGTTCCAATCCCCTCCATATCATGTGATTCAGGTGCTCCAATCCCCTCCATATCATGTGATTCAGGAGTTCCAATCCCCTCCATATCATGGGATTCAGGTGTTCCAATCCCCTCCATATCATGGGATTCAGGTGTTCCAATCCCCTCCATATCATGGGATTCAGATGTTCCAATCCCCTCCATATCATGTGATTCAGATGTTCCAATCCCGTCCATATCATGTGATACAGGTGTTCCTATCCCCTCCATATCATGTGATTCAGGTGTTCCAATCCCCTCCATATCATGTGATTCAGGTGTTCCAATCCCCTCCCAATCATGTGATTCAGGTGTTCCAATCCCCTCCATGGACACAGGTGTATACAATCAAGCCCCTAGGCATGCAGACGGCTTTTACAAACATTGGTGAAAGAATGGGTCGCTCTCAGGAGCTCAGTGACTCCAAGCGTGGTCCCGTGATAGGTGGCCAACTGGGCAATAAGTCCATCCGGGCCATTTCCTGGCTACTAATTATTCCACGCTCAACTGTTAGGGGACAATATAGTGTATATACGGGGGGGCGGGGACAATACTTTCGTCAATATTGTGTATATATGGGGGGGCGGGGACAATATAGTGTATATACGGGGGGCGGGGACAATATAGTGTATATACAGGGGGCGGGGACAATACTTTCGGCAATATAGTGTATATACGGGGGGCGGGGACAATATAGTGTATATATGGGGGGTGGGGACAATATAGTGTATATACGGGGGGCGGGGACAATATAGTGTATATACGGGGGGCGGGAACAATATAGTGTATATACGGGGGGCGGGGACAATACTTTCGGCAATATAGTGTATATTGGGGGGGCGGGGAGAATACTTTCGGCAATATAGTGTATATATGGGAGGGCGGGGACAATACTTTCGTCAATATTGTGTATATATGGGGGGGCGGGGACAATATAGTGTATATATGGGAGGGCGGGGACAATATAGTGTATATACGGGGGGCGGGGACAATATAGTGTATATACGGGGGGCGGGGACAATATAGTGTATATACGGGGGGCGGGGACAATACTTTCGTCAATATTGTGTATATATGGGGGGGCGGGGACAATATAGTGTATATACGGGTGGCGGGGACAATATAGTGTATATACGGGGGGCGGGGACAATATAGTGTATATACGGGGGCGGGGACAATATAGTGTATATACGGGGGGCGGGGACAATATAGTGTATATACGGGAGGCGGGGACAATATAGTGTATATATGGGGGGTGGGGACAATATAGTGTATATATGGGGGGCGGGGAAAATATAGTGTATATACGGGGGGCGGGGACAATATTGTGTATATACGGGGGGCGGGGACAATATTGTGTATATACGGGGGCGGGGACAATACTTTCGGCAATATAGTGTATATACGGGGGGAGGACAATATAGTGTATATACGGGGGGGACAATATAGTATATATATGGGGGGGCGGGGAGAATACTTTCGGCAATATAGTGTATATATGGGGGGGCGGGGACAATACTTTCGTCAATATTGTGTATATATGGGGGGGCGGGGACAATATAGTGTATATACGGGGGGCGGGGACAATATAGTGTATATACGGGGGGCGGGGACAATACTTTCGGCAATATAGTGTATATACGGGGGGCGGGGACAATATAGTGTATATATGGGGGGTGGGGACAATATAGTGTATATACGGGGGGTGGGGACAATATAGTGTATATACGGGGGGCGGGGACAATATAGTGTATATACGGGGGGCGGGGACAATATAGTGTATGTACGGGGGGCGGGGACAATATAGTGTATATACGGGGGGCGGGGACAATATAGTGTATATACGGGGGGGGACAATATAGTGTATATACGGGGGGGCGTGGACAATATAGTGTATATACGGGGGGGACAATATAGTGTATATACGGGGGGCGGTGACAATATAGTGTATATACGGGGGGCGGGGACAATATAGTGTATATACGGGGGGGGGACAATATAGTGTATATACGGGGGGGGACAATATAGTGTATATACGGGGGGCGGTGACAATATAGTGTATATACGGGGGGGGACAATATAGTGTATACACGGGGGGGGACAATATAGTGTATACACGGGGGGGTGGGGACAATATAGTGTATATATGGGGGGTGGGGACAATATAGTGTATATACGGGGGGGGACAATATAGTGTATATACGGGGGGGACAATATAGTGTATATACGGGGGGCGGGGACAATATAGTGTATATATGGGGGGTGGGGACAATATAGTGTATATACGGGGGGCGGGGACAATATAGTGTATATACGGGGGGCGGGGACAATATAGTGTATATATGGGGGGTGGGGACAATATAGTGTATATACGGGGGGGACAATATAGTGTATATACGGGGGGGGACAATATAGTGTATATACGGGGGGGGACAATATAGTGTATATACGGGGGGGGACAATATAGTGTATATACGGGGGGGGGCAATATAGTGTATATACGGGGGGGGGACAATATAGTGTATATTAGATGAGATTTTAGTGTTGAGGTTTAGATTTGCTCCAATTGTGAAACTACAAATCCCATCAATCCTCTGCTCTGGTAGTCATGTCTATGGATGGCAGAGTCTTGCAATGCATCATGGTACTTTTAGTTCCAAAACAGCTGGAATGCCTCTAAAAATCTCCCAAGCAGTTGGTTGGGGGGGGGGGATGTGGAAATAAACTCCAGCAAACACAACACCCTGCTGGGATTTAATCCCAGGACCCCGGAGAAGGAAAGCAAAATGACTTGTGTGGCTTCCAGCAAGACTCCCCACCCCATCATGGAACATGCAACTCCCCCCCATCATGGAACATGCGACTCCCCCCCCATCATGGGACATGCGACTCCCCCCCATCATGGAACATGCGACCCGACCCCCCCATCATGGAACATGCAACTCCCCCCCATCATGGAACATGCGACTCCCCCCCCATCATGGAACATGCAACTCCCCCCCATCATGGAACATGCGACTCCCCCCCTATCATGGAACATGCGACTCCCCCCCTCCAACATGGAACATGCGACTCCCCCCCCATCATGGAACATGCGACTCCCCCTCCATCATGCAACATGCGACTCCCCCCAATCATAAAACATGCGACTCCCCCCCTCCATCATGGAACATGCGACTCCCCCCCATCATGGAACATGCGACTCCCCCCCCATCATGGAACATGCGACTCCCCCCCATCATGGAACATGCGACTCCCCCCCATCATGGAACATGCGACCCGACCCCCCCATCATGGAACATGCGACTCCCCCCCATCATGGAACATGCGACCCCCCCCATCATGGAACATGTGACTCCCCCTCCCATCATGGAACATGCGACTCCCCCCCTATCATGGAACATGCGACTCCCCCCCTCCATCATAGAACATGCGACTCCCCCCCCATCATGGAACATGCGACTCCCCCCTCCATCATGCAACATGCGACTCCCCCCCTCCATCATGGAACATGCGACTCCCCCCCATCATGGAACATGCGACTCCCCCCCATCATGGAACATGCGACTCCCCCCCCCATCATGGAACATGCGACTCCCCCCATCATGGAACATGCGACTCCCCCTCCCATCATGGAACACGCGACTCCTCCCCCCCATCATGGAACACGTGACCCCTCCCCCCATCATGGAACACGCAACTCCCCCTCATAATGGAACACGCGACTCCCCCCCATCATGGAACACACGACTCCCCCCCATCATGGAATACGCGACTCCCCCCCTATCATGGAACATGCGATTCCCCCCTATCATGGAACATGCGACTCCCCCCCATCATGGAACATGCGATTCCCCCCCCATCATGGAATATGTGACTTCCCCCCATCATGGAATATGAGACTCCTCCCTAGGGGCGGACTGACCATTTGAAAACTTGGGCACTGCCCGAGGGCCCGGGGTCAGTAGGGGGCCCCATGAGATGCCCCTGGTACCTTTTTCATAGGCTTTTTTGAGTTTGGGCAAGGACACAGGGGCCCCATGATCCCCTATTGCCCGGGGGCCCCATGAATTGTCAGTCCGCCCCTGCTCCTCCCCCATCATGGAACATGCGCAGGTCAGGGACTCACTTTACTATAGGAAATGGTTTTCCTTCAGGTGTAAAGCAGGTAAGAATTTGAGTGTATTTGTCCCTTTAAGACACTGCCATCTGCTGAGCGAATTCAGAACTGCATCCTCCAAGAAATGGCTGTTAACCCCTTATGGTCCGGAGAGATATTGCTACAAATGTGTCTGGAAATTAAAGCGGCTTTCAGAAGTCTTCATTCCCCCCCCGGAGGATCCTGCACCCCTCCCCGCCTAAGGGTCAAACAAATGTTAATGCCTAAGCACAATTTTGGAACCCTGACACGTGTTAGTAAAACCGCCCGTATCATCACAATTACTTCGTGTATCCAAGTGGATTATATCGCGTTTTTTGTTTGTTTTTTTCAGGAAAAATTGTACTTTCTTTTGGTGGTAAATGATGACAGATATCTCCTGATTTTTATTATTATTATTATGATGATCCAGCTGACCCATTGAGATATATATGTTCTTAAATGCGCGACATTATTGCGCATCTGGTGAGTGCGTAATTCTATTATTTGTATATCACCAGAAGATATATAGAGGATCACCTTCATCAGAGACTTCACATTTATTGATATTATAAGGACTTTGTCACTTTATTAGCACTTTTGATCACTTTATGGATGAATCCTTACACTATGTCACTTTAGGATTTATAATCGCTGATTCTTGGGATTATTATTGTTGATTTCGTTGCATTTTATTTAGCGCTGCACCTTACTTTGTCTCAGAAGGTTTTGGGTGCCTTTTCAGTGTTACAGCAGCTCACCAATAGCGCTCACTTGTGTGCAGGGGCGGACTGAGCATTTGGAAACTTGGGCACTGCCCGAGGGCCCGGGGTCAGTAGGGGGCCCCATGAGATGCCCCTGGTACCTTTTTCATAGGCTTTTTTGAGTTTGGGCAAGGACACAGGGGCCCCATGATCCCCTATTGCCCGGGGGCCCCATGAGTTGTCAGTCCGCCCCTGCTTGTGTGCATTTTATCATACAATTCCTACATCCCGGTACAAGGAGCTTACAATCTATATATACACGAGGGCCAATTATCCCACCAGCGTGTCTCTGGAGTGTGGGATGAAATACATGGAAGCCCAAGGAGAACATGCAAACTCCATGCAAATAGTGACCTGGTCGGGATTCAACCCAAGGACCCTAAGGCTGCAGGGCAGACGTGCTAATTACTAAGGGCAGCCATACACGGGTCAAAATTCGACTGCTTTTTCATCCCAAAATTGGACCTAAGAATAATCGGACGATTTTCGCTCTGTTAGTGGGGTCAATGGCACCAGACGATTTTCGTGGTTCCTCCCCTTTTCGGTGATCGGGCATGTTGGAAAATTCGTGAAAAACGATGATTTTTGACTCAACGATGGTCAAATCGTACGATCGTATTTCTGAAAAGAATATATGTGTATGAGCCGTGACCTGGATTCGGTCAGCCAATTTTTGAAACCATTGATGGCACCATCGGAATACCAAGCGAACGACTTTTCGATATCGGAGGAAAAATCATTCGGAATTTGAACCGTGTATGGCCTGCATATATAATTATGGTTTATATAATCTATATCTTTTGTTGTATTTTTTATTTTTTATTTTATATATATATATATATATATATATAAATAAAATATATAACAAAAGATATAGATTATATAAACCATAATAAAGTGATACATAAAATGAAAAGATATAAAAATAAAAAATATAAACAAAAGATATATACTGTATAAACAATAATAAAGTGGAACATAACATGAAAAGATAGATAAAAAATAAGAAATATAAGTACAATATATAACAAAAGATATACAAAATGTAAACAACAATATTTATATATATATAAAACAAAAGATATCCATTATATAAACAATAATAAGGTGATACATAAAATGAAAAGATAGCACAATTAAAAATATAAATAAACTACATAACAAAAGAGATGCATTATATGTAAAATAATAAAGTGATGCATAAAAATATAGATAACAAAATATAAAAATAAAATAAATAACAAATGATATATGGTACATAAACAATAATAAAGTGATACATGAAATGAAAAGATATATCTTTATATATATAAAATAAATTTTATATATATATATATATATATATATATATATATAAAAAACAAAAGGTATAAATTATTATAAATTATAATAAAGTAATAAAAGAATTTGGAAGAATGTATCAGCCGCAATCCAAACTCCTTTTCCTGTATTTATTAATTGTCAGTACAGTGACTGCATATAACATGTTTCCACCTGAATACCAACCTTCCTTTACGCATTTCGCCTCCCCTGGCTTGCTCATATTTTTCATATCTTTGAGTGGAGACGGACTATTAGTAGGCAGCACCCGGATGGTCTATGTAGAATAGGAGGAGCAAGTCTTGAATAGAGCTATGGTTTTGGGTATGTCCTTGGTAAAACAAAAATTAAAAGTTATATTTAAAAAAAAGGAGTAATAAAAAAATAAAATATATAAATGATTATAAACAAAAATAAAGTTATAAAACAAAATAAAAAAAGAGTAATAAAAATAAAAAATATATAAATAAATAACAAAAAAACATAAATTATTATAAACAATAATGAAGTAATACAAACAAATGAAAAGTTAAAAAAAAAAAGTAATAGAAAAAGAAATACTAAAATAATACATTTCTTAGATTGTAATCTCCTAGGATCAGGGCCCTCCTATCCCTCTTGTATTGAACTGTATTGTTGCTGTATTGTCTCCCATTATATTGTACAGCGCTGAGCAAACTGTTGGCGCCATAAATCCTGTATAATAATCATAATAATAATATTAATAATTTTGTAAAGCGCTGAGCAAACTGTTGGCGCTATATAAATCCTGTATTATAAAAATATAATAATAATAATAATAATATATAATAATAATAATAATTTTGTAAAGTGCTGAGCAAAGTGTTGGCGCTATATAAATCCTGTATTATAATAATAATAATATAATAATAATAATAATAATAATATATAATAATATAGTAATAATTTTGTAAAGTGCTGAGCAAACTGTTGGAACTATATAAATCCTGTATTATAATAATAATAATATATAATAATAATAATAATAATAATAATTTTGTAAAGTGCTGAGCAAAGTGTTGGTGCTATATAAATCCTGTATAATAATAATAATAATAATAATATATAATAATATAGTAATAATTTTGTAAAGTGCTGAGCAAACTGTTGGAACTATATAAATCCTGTATAATAATAATAATAATAATATATAATAATAATAATTTTTTAAAGTGCTGAGCAAAGTGTTGGCGCTATATAAATCCTGTATAATAATAATAATAATAATAATAATATATTATAATAATAATAATAATTTTGTAAAGTGCTGAGCAAACTGTTGGTGCTATATAAATCCTGTATTATAATAATAATAATAATAATAATATATAATAATATAGTAATAATTTTGTAAAGTGCTGAGCAAACTGTTGGAACTATATAAATCCTGTATTATAATAATAATAATAATATATAATAATAATAGTAATAATTTTGTAAAGCGCTGAGCAAACTGTTGGCGCTCTATAAATCCTGTATAATAATAATATTATATAATATATAATAATAATAATAATTTTGTAAAGTGCTGAGCAAACTGTTGGAACTATATAAATCCTGTATTTTATTATTAATAATAATAATAATAATAATAATAGTAATAATTTTGTAATAATAATAATAATTTTGTAAAGTGCTGAGCAAACTGTCGGCGCCATATAAATCCTGTATAATAATAATAATATATAATATATAATAATAATAACAATATATAATAATTATAATAATAAATCACAAAAGATAATAGCCACATGAATAAAAATTTACAGTCCGAAGTTTACTTTTCCTCCGCAATTCCTTTGTCCTGCCTTTACATCTGCAGCCTTGCTCGGGGCTGCTGCCTGTCGGTCGCACAGTCGTAGATTTGCGCCGCGTCCCATTAGTACTGTCACCTTTTACAGGTTAGCGCCGGGGGTCCCGTAAAAGTTTTAGTACGGCCGAAATTGCTTCCTCTGGTCCCGTAGCTGTGTGGACGCTTTATGTAACTTTTCCCTTCTTTCCTGTCGGTTTTATTACAATCCTCCCCGTGGCAGCAGAGCAGATTAGGCGCGCTGCGGAGACGCGGACTTCGTCAGGTGTCGGGGTCTTACCTCCAGCTCCCTCGTGGCGTCTCCGCCGCTTTACTGGCCCCTCTAAGGCGTTTGTGCTGCCTGTTTATTTTTCTCGGGGAGTTAGCCTCCTTTTTTCTTCTCCATCTCCAGATTTTATATATTTTTTTTGTCTTTACTGCGCCTGATTTGTTCTTTGACTTTTATGGAATTTCCTTTAAATATGGAGGCCTTGGGGGTCCCCGATGTGTTTGCTTTGCCTGTTTTATGGAGCGTTTTCCCCCGCGGTACAGATGTGCGAAGAGGTTAATGTTTCGCGTTTTTTTTTTTCCAGGGGAATATCTGGCCATTCTTAGGAAACTGCTCGGGGTTTGGTGACATGTTGTGCTTGGCCCGCGCCGCGTCTTTGGGGTGTTGGAGGCGCGGTTGGGGAGGACGGCCAGGGAAGGTAATAAGCGAGAATTTCCCCGCCGCGTATGTGCGCGTCTAAGTACACCTGTCCAGACCACAGCATGAGCCGGCCGCCTCTCCCAACATTTCCATTTTATTGGATTGCTTTGCAACGTTTTATTAGGTTTTAGAAATAAATACAGAAATTAAATGTAACAACTTCAGGATCAGCGAGTTCCCCGACGTCGTCTGGTAGAAGGGGTCATACCGCGAAGGCGCGTCAGGCGTCATCCAGTATCTTGTCAGCCGCCGATGGGCTCCCCCTCCTTCTGCCGCCTTCCTGCCCATGTGGAAAAAAAATATATTTAAAAAATATTCTTCCCAAATATATTGACATATATTTGAAATACTAAAATTTTTAACATATTCAATATATTTCAATAAATAAATAAATATATATAATGTTTTGTTACAATATTGATAAATTATATTAAAATATTTTTATTTTAAATATATTCTTCAGATTTTTTTTAACATATATATATATATACTGCATGTTGAAATGTGTTTTTATTACAAAATATATGAAAAATATTTTTAAAAATACATTTCCAAATATACCGTATGCCAATAAAAATATAAATCTACATTTTTGGAATGCCAAATATATATCCCCCCATCCCAGCATAAATCCCCCCAAATCACCCCTCCTAGCATATCCCCCAAAATCACATCCCAGCACAACCCCCCCCCCCACCAAAATCACATCTCAGCACAAACCCCCCCCCCCCAGGGGCGGACTGACCATTTGGGCACTTGGGCAGTGCCTGAGGGTCCAGGGTCAGTAGGGGGCCCCATGAGATGGGCTTTATAGGCTTTTTTTGGGTGTGGTTTGAGGGTGGGTGAGGACACAGGGGCCCCATGAGTTGTCAGTTCGCGTCCTAAAACAAATCCCTCCTCCCACCACAAATCCCCCCTCCTAGCATATCCCCTAAAATCATGTCTCAGCACAAATCCCCCCCCCCTCAAGTTTTGCCCCCTAAAACAAATCTTACACCACTGTTACCCACCAAATCCCCTTCTTAGCATATCCTCCAAAATCACCTCCCAGCACAAATCCCCCCCCCCCTCAAAATCACATCCCAACACAAATCCTCCCCCCCCAATTTTGCCTCCTAAAACAAATCTTACACCACTGCTACCCCCCAAATCCCCCCTCCCAGCACAAATCCCCCTCTTAGCATATCCTACAAAATCACCTCCCAGCACAAATCCCCCGAAATAATGTCGCAGCACAAATCCGCCCCCCCCCCAAAATCACATCCCAACACAAATCCTCCCCCCCAATTTTGCATCCTAAAACAAATCTTACACCACTGCTACCCCCCAAATCCCCCCTCCCAGCACAAAGCCTCCCTCCTAGCGTATCCCCCAAAATCATGTCTCAGCCCAAATCCCCCCCTCACATTTTGCTCCCTAAAACAAATCTTACACCACTGCTACCCTCCCAGATCCCCCCTCCAGCACAAATCCCCCAAAATCAACCCTCCTAGCATATCCCCCCAAAATCACATCCCAGCACAAATTCTCTCCCCACCCAAAATGTTGCCTCCTACAACAAATCTTACACCACTGCTACCCCCACAAATCCCCCCTCCCACCACAAATCCCCCTTCCTAGCACAATACCCCCCAAATCAATGCTCCTAGCATTTACACCAAAATCACCTCCACACCTCATATTTTGCCTCCTAAAACAAATCTTACACCACTGCCGCCCCCCCCAATGGCTCCTCCCAGCACAAATCCCCTCCCCCTCAATCCCCCCTTCTTGCACATATTCCCCCCTAAACCCCCCACCTGGCACAAATCTTCTCCCCCCCCTCCTCCTAGCTCACATACTCTTCCCCAGAACTGCCAATCACTACTCCTGTCAGCTTATAGGTAGGAACTCCCCATGCTGTGCCCCCCCCCACCTCCGCACCTCCTATGATAGCACTGCGCCCAGGGCAGCCGCTCCCCCCGCCTGCCCCTTGTCCCTGCCCTGCACTGTGGTATCATGTGAGGTGGGGGGGCACGACAAGGAGATTAGGGGAGGGTATTTGTGTTGGGAGGGGGAAATTTGGGGGGTGGTAGGGGATAAGAAGTGTTCTTGTCAGGGAGGTGTGCTAGGAGTGGTGATTTGGTGAGGTGGGGGGGGGTATATTGTAGGAAGAGGGAAGAAGATTTAGCTAGCAGGGAGATTTGGAGGTTTGTGCTAAAAAAGGTGATATGGTTGGGGGAGGGGTATTTGTGCTAAAAGTGGATATTTGGAAGGGGGGAGGGGGATTTTTTGCCTTGGCGGTACATGCCTTTAAAGGGTAACTCCACGTTTTTCGGGGAAAAAGTAGCAAATACAAAAACATGAATCCAGCATATACAGTACAATGGAGACACAAATCATATTGCGATTGGATGCTATTAAAGATGATCTTTCCTTTTCAGTCTGCAGCCGCCGTCATTGTACAGAGCCCCCCCTCCCCCCCCAGAAATGTCACTACCTGCCTGTGTGATTGGCTCACTGATATTCCCAGAAGTCTGCACTAAGATACAAGTCACATTTTGGGCATCCTCTGCAACGCAAATGTCATTTTAAGTGAGAAAAAAGGGAAAGGGAAATCACATCTAAAGGGATGCAGACCCCGCCACTTTCCTCATTAGGTGCAGCAGCTGACTGATGATGATGAAGTCGCTCCCATTCTCCTTCACTCTGCAGAGGACACTGAGAAACAAACAGAGATTTCTGCAGAATGACAAAAGGGAGGAATCTGCAGCAATGTTTGTGCAGAGATCACCGTGGGAGGGGGGGGGGAGGGAAGTTACCCTTTAAGTCAAATTTTTTTTTTCAACCATAGGAGCTGTATTCTCTTTCTCTCCCCTCCCCCCCTTGTATTTATAGTGAAGGGTGGGAGCAGCCTGGGGGCTTCAGTTACGTTGCTGGTGCAGAGACCCCCATCCAGAGGGCAGCAGGGGCCCCCCGATGTTTATTTGAACCTGCAGCGTCCCATCAGGTAAACAGTTTACATCAGACCTTCCAGGTACTGAAACATCTGCTCAGCGTCATTATCGCATGCCACCGCGCCAGTAGATCAACGCCGGCCGCCCCCGCCCCCCCCCCCCCCCCCCAGCTATGTTCTGCTGCTCGCGTGCGAACCACCGTACATGTCATACGTGACAAAGGAGAGATCTGATTGTTTTGGGGTCACGGGGGTGGGGTTAGAGGCAGGGGCGGACTGACAACTCATGGGGCCCCCAGGAAATAGAGGATCATGGGGCTCCTGTGTCCTTGCCCAACCTAAAAAAAGCCTATGAAAAAAGTACCAGGGGCATCTCATGGGGCCCCCTACTGACCCCGGGCCCTCGGGCAGAGCCCAAGTTCCCAAATGGTCAGTCCGCCCCAGGTTAGAAGGGGTTCTTGCAGCGCATCCGCTGGGATTTGGGGAGATAATGCGGGCGGCCTCACAGCATTCGTAACAATCGATCGTCCGTCCGTGCAGAACCTCATTTGTTACATAGTTAGTCTGGCTGAAAAAAGACAAAAGTCCATCCATTAAATAAAAAAAAAATGATTGCAGAGACACCGATCGGAGATAGAAGAGGATCGGCGAGGGGCAGGAAAGTGCGCCGCTGGTGAGTTAAAATTACTTTTTTATATGTTAGAAAAAATCTGAAGAATATATTTAAAAAAAATACTAAAATATTTTTACATTTTACAAAATATTTTTCATATATTTTCTAATATATAAAAAAAACTCATTTCAACATGCAGTGTATATATATATATATATGCTGTATATTGAAATGCTTTTTTTATATATTACAAAATATATGAAAGATATTTTTACAAATGTAAAAATATATTTTTTTAAATATATTCTTCGGATTTTTTCTAACATATAAAAAAGTAATTTTAACATAAATTTTTACATATATTTGTAAATGCATTTTTTAAATATATTCTTCAGATTTTTTTTTAACATATAAAAAACACTTTACTTATCAGTCAGAATACTGGAGCAAAAGTGACACAGAAATGTGACAAAGATGGAACTGCAATCATCTCACAGAGACATCCAGGCCGTCCATGGAAGTTATCACATCGACAGGAGCGTCTTCTGATGGGAAGGGTTGGAGAAAATCTCCATGCAAGTTCACTGCAGTTAGGTAAAGAAGTAGAAAACCAAACTGGGGTGATTGTTTCCTGTGACACAATACAGCGTACCAGGGGCAGACTGACCATTTGGAAACTGGGGCACTGCCCGAGGGCCCGGGGTCAGTAGGGGGCCCCATGAGATGCCCCTGGTACCTTTTTCATAGGCTTTTTTGAGTTTGGGCAAGGGCCCATGGGCCCCATGATCCCCTATTGCCCGGGGGCCCCATGAGTTGTCAGTTCGCCCCTGCGTGTTGTTCACCAAGGAAGCCTCTCCTAAAGCCCATGCACAAAAAGCCCACCTAGAATCTGCCAGGGCCCATGCTGGAAAAGAAGACGACTACTGGGACTCTGTACTCTGGAGTGATGAGACCAAGATAAATGTTTCTGGAACTGATGGGTTCAAAACTGTATGGCGTCACAAAGGTGAGGAGTACAAAGACAAATGCATGGTGCCTACTGTGAGACATGGTGGTGGCAGTGTCCTTCTGTGGGGCTGCATGAGTGCTGCTGGTGTCAGGGAGCTGCATTTCATTGATGGTGTCATGAATTCACAGATGTACTGCTCTATATTGAGAGAGAAGATGGTGCCATCACTCTGTGCCCTCAATCGTCGTGCACTTTTCCAACATGACAACGACCCAAAACACACATCTAAGGCCACTGTTGCATCTCTGAAGAAGAACCGGGTGCAAGGGATTCAGTGGCCAAGTATGTGTCCTGATCTGAACCCAATCGAACACCTATGGGGGAAATTCTGAGGAGACAAGCTGAGCATCGCTCTCCATCCAGCATGCAGGATCTGAAAGAGGTCGTTCTTGAAGAATGGGAAAAGATCGATGTTGCAATATATCTCCAACTTGTCCATTCCATGCCTAGAAGACTCGGTGCCGTCCTTACAAATCATGGAGGTCGTACAACATACTCAATGGAGGAGTTCTTGTTGTGGGGGGGGGGGATTCATTTTTGCATCGACTCGTTGGAGTAAAACTGAAGATTTTGTCATCGAAGTTCTATTATGAATAGAGATGAGCGAATCGAAGTAGGCGAAGTGGAATTCGTTTCGAAGATTAGGAAAAATTCGATTCGCGCCGAATCCGAAAATTAGCAAACTTCGGATGCACGAATCGAATTTTCCCAAAAATGGCGGCGACATGTGTGGCGACGGAGCGGGGATCTCTGGGAAGGCGCGCAGACAAGGCGCGCTGACCCATAATGCATTCATTCATGACATGTGATCGCATTAGCCAATCAGCAGCCAGCCAGCCAGCACTGTGTAATGGTGGAGCTATAAATTGCGGCCATCTTAGAATTCTCCATTAGCCTCCAGTCATTCAAGAGAGTCAGACCTCTGTGTATTAGGGACAGAGTTAGGGCCACAGAGACTTTAGGGCCACAGAATCGTTACTTAGGGACACAGAATCGTTACTTAGGGACACAGAATCGTTACTCAGGGACACAGAATTGTTACTCAGGGACACAGAATTGTTACTCAGGGACACAATCGTTACTCAGGGACAGACACAGAATTGTTACTCAGGGACACAGAATTGTTACTGAGGGACACAGAATCGTTACTCAGGGAAACAGAATTGTTACTCAGGGACACAGAATTGTTACTCAGGGACACAGAATTGTTACTCAGGGACAGACACAGAATTGTTACTCAGGGACAGACACAGAATTGTTACTCAGGGACACAGAATTGTTACTCAGGGACACAGAATTGTTACTGAGGGACACAGAATCGTTACTGAGGGACACAGAATTGTTACTCAGGGACACAGAATTGTTACTCAGGGACAGACACAGAATTGTTACTCAGGGACACAGAATTGTTACTCAGGGACACAGAATTGTTACTGAGGGACACAGAATCGTTACTCAGGGACACAGAATTGTTACTCAGGGACACAGAATTGTTACTCAGGGACAGACACAGAATTGTTACTCAGGGACACAGAATTGTTACTCAGGGACACAGAATTGTTACTGAGGGACACAGAATCGTTACTCAGGGACACAGAATTGTTACTCAGGGACACAGAATTGTTACTCAGGGACACAGAATCGTTACTCAGGGACACAGAATCATTACTCAGGGACACAGAATTGTTACTGAGGGACACAGAATCGTTACTGAGGGACACAGAATCGTTACTCAGGGACACAGAATCGTTACTCAGGGACACAGAATTGTTACTCAGGGACACAGAATTGTTACTCAGGGACACAGAATCATTACTGAGGGACACAGAATCGTTACTGAGGGACACAGAATTGTTACTGAGGGACACAGAATTGTTACTCAGGGACACAGAATTGTTACTCAGGGACACAGAATCGTTACTCAGGGACACAGAATCGTTACTGAGGGACACAGAATCGTTACTGAGGGACACAGAATTGTTACTCAGGGACACAGAATTGTTACTCAGGGACACAGAATTGTTACTCAGGGACAGACAAAGAATTGTTACTCAGGGACACAGAATTGTTACTCAGGGACACAGAATCGTTACTGAGGGACACAGAATCGTTACTCAGGGACACAGAATCGTTACTCAGGGACACAGAATCGTTACTCAAGGACACAGAATCGTTACTCAGGGACACAGAATCGTTACTCAGGGACACAGAATTGTTACTCAGGGACGGACACAGAATTGTTACTCAGGGACACAGAATTGTTACTCAGGGACACAGAATTGTTACTGAGGGACACAGAATCGTTACTGAGGGACACAGAATTGTTACTCAGGGACACAGAATTGTTGAATTAAAGAGTATGTCAGACAACATGCAGAGGAGTGGCAGAGGAGGCAATGTTTCAGGAGCGAGCAGACGTGGCAGCAGAGGAAGGGGTCGAGGCAGCACTAGTCTCAGCCAGAGGCCAGTGCTCCCGGTGTCATCCAGCGGTCGTGTCTCCACCGACAACCCTGCCATCATCGATTGGTTGGCTCGGTCGTCTTCCTCTTCCCAGGTCACCTCTGACACCTACAGCCAACGGTCGGTGGGTACGTCAGACACAACCGTTAGTTGGCATGGCCCGGGAACAAGCCCACTGAAATCACGTGTCCTCTACCTGCCCCTGTCCTTTGGTGTTCCCTCACCAAGCGAAGTATCGCATGCTGTGGGCTCAGCCCCACTGTACAGTGAGGAAGAGCTAACAGAGGGCGGTCAGGAACGGGGGGAGACATCCGCCTCTTCAGCAGCCAGGCGAAGAAGTACTGGCGAGGAGAGTGGCTCGGTAGCCGGTCTAGAGACAGGTCTGTCTCCTGACCCACACGCAGCCGAGGGGGCTAGTAGTGAGGCGGAGACCCTAATTGATGATGATGAGGCTGATCGCACTTGGCAGCCTTGTCGTCATCTGCCAGGCCCGTAATCTGCCATGGGCACCCGTACCGCCTCCTCATGCTGCTGCCAGGCCCGTAATCTGTCATGGGCCCCTGTACCGCCTCCTCATGCTGCTGCCAGGTCCAGAGTGTGTCATGGGTCCCTGTACGGCCTCCCATTGCTGCTGTCTCCATCGCCACACTCTGCCATGTGCCACTTTCAGGTCTCCTCACACTGCTGGTGGGTTCCTTTTTGTCATAGGGTGCTGTATGGCCTCCCATTGCTGCTGCCAGGCCCGTAATCTGCCATGGGCCCCCGTACCGACTCCTCATGCTGCTGCCAGGCCCGTAATCTGTCATGGGCCCCTGTACCGCCTCCTCATGCTGCTGCCAGGTCCAGAGTGTGTCATGGGTCCCTGTACGGCCTCCCATTGCTGCTGCCAGGCCCGTAATCTGCCATGGGCCCCCGTACCGACTCCTCATGCTGCTGCCAGGCCTGTAATCTGTCATGGGCCCCTGTACCGCCTCCTCATGCTGCTGCCAGGTCCAGAGTGTGTCATGGGTCCCTGTACGGCCTCCCATTGCTGCTGTCTCCATCGCCACACTCTGCCATGTGCCACTTTCAGGTCTCCTCACACTGCTGGTGGGTTCCATTTTGTCATAGGGTGCTGGCAGATTGCGGGCCTCCCATTGCTGCTGCCAGGCCCGTAATCTGCCATGGGCCCCCGTACCGACTCCTCATGCTGCTGCCAGGCCCGTAATCTGTCATGGGCCCCTGTACCGCCTCCTCATGCTGCTGCCAGGTCCAGAGTGTGTCATGGGTCCCTGTACGGCCTCCCATTGCTGCTGCCAGGCCCGTAATCTGCCATGGGCCCCCGTACCGACTCCTCATGCTGCTGCCAGGCCCGTAATCTGTCATGGGCCCCTGTACCGCCTCCTCATGCTGCTGCCAGGTCCAGAGTGTGTCATGGGTCCCTGTACGGCCTCCCATTGCTGCTGTCTCCATCGCCACACTCTGCCATGTGCCACTTTCAGGTCTCCTCACACTGCTGGTGGGTTACATTTTGTCATAGGGTGCTGTATGGCCTCCCATTGCTGCTGCCAGGCCCGTAATCTGCCATGGGCCCCCGTACCGACTCCTCATGCTGCTGCCAGGCCCGTAATCTGTCATAGGCCCCTGTACCACCTCCTCATGCTGCTGCCAGGTCCAGAGTGTGCCATGGGTCCCTGTACGGCCTCCCATTGCTGCTGTCTCCATCGCCACACTCTGCCATGTGCCACTTTCAGGTCTCCTCACACTGCTGGTGGTTTCCATTTTTGTCATAGGGTGCTGTATGGCCTCCCATTGCTGCTGCCTCCACCGCCACACTGTGGCTCCACACTCTGGTTTTGGCCCCGTGACTGCCCAAATGAGTGAAGTGTGCGGTGATTCTAAGATCGACGGCACTCATCTGCATGTCATACTGACTGACAGTATTATTTCTCTTCCCCAGCAGACTCCAAGGGCATTTAAATTAAAGGTACAGTGTTCTGCACTAATATAAAGGCTCTCTGAAGCCTAGAAACACCCTTTTTATAAGTTAAATTCGCAGCGAATATATTCGACTCGAATCAAATTTATTCCGCGAATTCGCCGAATCAGCCGAATCGAATTTTTGAATAATTCGCTCATCTCTAATTATGAACCTTCCTTTCCTGTAATGAGCCGAACAAATGTTCAATCAAACTCCGATCAGTCCCCATGGTGGAGATCGTTCTTGTGTTCATGGAGATATTGACTCAAATCTTACTTTGCAGAAGGGGTGTACTGGTCAGTTCCGGTAAGTTCCCAGGTACGGCATTGTTACCCTAGGACAAGAATTGTGTTCCTGGCAGGATCATCACGGTAAAGTAAAGGAAAACAAATGCAGCCACCACATCCAAGGACTATATATATAGAGAGAGTGCTCGGCATAAATGAGTCCACCAGTTCCTTTCAGAATCCACGTTCTCTATGGGACACTGTACTGCAAAATCCTCCCACCAGTTCTGAAGAGACAAGTTGAGGACCACTCTCCATCCAGCATCCAGGCTCTAAAAGATGTCAGGTGTCAGGAAGCTTTCATTGATGGTGTCATGAACTCACAGATGTACTGCTATATATTGAGAGCAGGGGCGGAGTGACCATTTGGAAACTGGGGCACTGCCCGAGGGCCCGGGGTCAGTAGGGGGCCCCATGAGATGCCCCTGGTACTTTTTTTATAGGCTTTTTTGCGTTTGGGCAAGGACACAGGGGCCCCATGATCCCCTATTGCCTGGGGGCCCCAGGAGTTGTCAGTCCACCCCTGATTGAGAGAGAAGTCGCCATCCCTCCGTGCCCTCGGTCGTCGTGCACTTTTCCAACATGAAAACGACTCTAAGACCAATGTTGTGTCTCTGAAGAAGAACCGGGTACAAGGGATTCAGTGGCCAAGTCTGTCTCCTGATCTGAACCCAATCCAACACCTATGGGGGAATTCTGGAGAGACAAGCTGAGCATCGCTCTCCATCCAGCATCCAGGCTCTAAAAGAGGTCGTTCTTGAAGAATGGGAAAAGATCGATGTTGCAATATATCTCCAACTTGTCCATTCCATGCCTAGAAGACTCGGTGCCGTCCTTACAAATCATGGAGGTGTTCTTGTTGTGGGGCGGATTCATTTTTGCATCGACTCACTGGAGTAAAACTGAAGATTTTGTCATCGATCTTTTATTATGAACCTTCCTTTCCTGAAATGAGCCGAACAAATGTTCAATCAAACTCCGATCAGTCCCCATGGTGGAGATTGTTCTCATGTTCATGGAGATAATGAATCAAATCTTACTTTTCAGAAGGGGTCGGTTTCCGGTAAGTTACCCTGGGACAGGAATTGTGTTCCTCGCAGGATCACCAGGGTAAAATAAAGGAAAACAAATGCAGCCACCACATCCAAGGACTATATGTATAGAGTGCTCAGCATAAATGAGGCCACCCCTTCCTTTCGGAATCCACATTTTCTATGGGATGCTATACTACAGCAATCCTCCCACCAATTCTGGAGAGACAAGTTTTCTCTTCAGAATTGGTGTCTCCTGATATGAACCCAATCGAATACCTATGGGGGGAAATTCTGGAGAGACAAGTTGAGCATCGCTCTCCATCCAGCATCCAGGCTTTAAAAGAGGTCGTTCTTGAAGAATGGGAAAAGATCGATGTCGCAATATGTCGCCAACTTGTCCATTCCATGCCTAGAAGACTTGGCGCCGTCCTTACAAATCATGGAGGTCATACAAAATACTGGCGGCGGGCGAAACACATTCCGTCGCCCTATGGAACACGAATCATTCCGGTGGCTTCTCGTTTTTTTTTCCCTTCTCATGTCGGCGAACGTTTAGGACATTCCAGTTGCGACGTCTTGTATATATTTTAGGCGAACATGCCGATCCGGGTATATTTAATGGGCAGATTAGCGCGGCTGGTGTTTGCTTGCACAGCGAGACGCGCAGAACTCCGAGCAGCGGCGTAATGGTTAGCAGATGTGAGCCGCGCGCAGAACGGAGCCTCCCTATCGAAGATCTGACAATTTATGGACTGCGCTCCCACTGTGGGACTCGTACGCAGAGGTCCGCCGTCGGAGTCGATAACATCTGTTAGGGTCGTTTCATGAACGGGATTAGAGGACAATCCTCGGTAATGTCTGGGATGATGGAGCAGGAGAGGACGAAGTGGTGGAGGACCCCAAACCTTACCGCTCTCCATCCAACATCCAGGCACTAAAAGAGGTCGTTCTTGAAGAATGGAAAAAGATCGATGTTGCGATATGTCGCCAACTTGTCCATTCCATGCCTAGAAGACTTGGCGTCCTTACAAATCAAGGCAGAACGGAAGGTGAAGATCGGTGGTGGCGGAGAACTGTGATTCCGGCACGCTCCAGTCTGGCGATCACAGCTGCCTACCGGGCAAAACCAAAATGGTGTCAACATGCAAATCAATGATTAGCCTGTTTCTGTCTTTAACCCTTTGAGTACCAGCCCACAATCCCCCTTGATGACCTTTTTCAGGGGGATGTGATACTTTGACTGACAATTACTCCGTAACCAAATCAATATGAGGTCCTTTTCAGATGGGGCGGATCCGTCAGCATGATCCGCCTGTCCATTTCCACCCGATTGTCATCCAATCCGCTGGATGGATGGGGGAACAGATCCCCATCTGTCTGTTTTTGGCGTACAGGATCAGATCGGATACCGGACTATTGTCTACTGACACCCGCTGGTCCATAGGAGTCTTTGGATGGACCAATTGGGTCCGAGTGAAAAATGGACAGCTGGTCCCCATTGCACGTGTGAAAGGGGTCTTATACTGATGTTTTGAGACAGAGTGGTGGTATTTATTAGAGTTTAATCTGACCAATGGAATGTGTCAAGACAAACGTTGATTGTCCATGAGTATCATAGGGGGGTTGTGAACATCTATGAAACTGTCCTGTTTCAATGGTCAGTGGTAGATGGGTTGCATGTTCAAGTCAGACATGGGCAGGTTCAAGCCGCGTATCTAATGGGGGTCCTGATGGTTAATACGGGGGGAACAGAAACCAAGGTGCCCATAGAGAGTTGGGGCCCGGGAGTAATTCCCCTTTGGAACACCAGAGGGGCCCAGTACCTCCTGATTTGAGCGGATCTACCTCGGTCTGGCCAGGGGCCGGGAGGGCAGAAAGTCCGCGAACCAGTGCCCCCTGAGAGTGGTCACCTCAGGGGTGCTCTTAGTAACACTTGGGTGTGGGACCCCAGCGTGTGAAAAGGCACATGGCCTCTGTGTTCAAACACTTTTCTGCACAGCGCCCTCGGGACCAGGCCTTCTGGCTAAGTTCGGGGCAATTTTTGCTACAGGCCTCAGGGCCTGGTCTGTGCACATTTGGCACGACCACTTTTTATTTATTTAATTTATTTTCTCCCACTGTTTGTCACTTTCACTCATGTGTGTGTTTTTTTCTTACAGGATGGAGGGTGTGGGTCCTACCCTGAAGTCTAGGGGGAGGATGTGTGGCCTTTTGGTTCCTTCCTCCCCGTCCCTAGGGGGTTTTCTCTTCGGGAGAACCCCCTGGCCAAGTACTGAGTGGCTGGCTTCGGCCGGCCACAAGGAACGGTGGTCCGCCAGGCCTTTTGGCTAGGTGGACCAAATGGGAACCTTGTCCCTGTCAGGAGCTTCGTGCCCCGGGGGATCAGGGTAGAGGTCCATCCCCTTTGGGGGAAGGGCAAAGCACACCCCTAAGTGCACTTTTTTGTGTGGTGTTTTGCACTTGCACGTTTTTTGTGAACACTTACGGGTTTTTTCATTTTTCGCACGTTCGCGGACTTTAAAAAAAAAAAATGGGCCGGATCAAGCACCACCATCTCCAAGCAGGTCCAGGCCCACAAGATCCCACAGCACTACATAGATCTCCGCTGGGAGACCATCGCAGCCCGGGGTCCTGCCCCGCCTAAAGGATCTGGCAGCTCCTCCAACGTCAAGGGAGCGTTGGTGGCCAAAAAAACCTGACACAAGCTGACGTGCTTGTTTCTTTAGAGGAATAGAGGTTGATGTAGTAGTCGCTGACCACCCGCATCATGACTTCCTTCCCGTTCTGGAGTGTTCTGGTCCTGTCGTGCAACTCCAACAGGGGCAGGGGTGGACTGATAACTCATGGGGGCCCTGTCTCCTTGCCCAAACTCAAAACTGCTCGGTTTGTTGGCTCAGACACACTTTGATCATATGGATCACCTCTCCCACCATCCCCTGCTTCTATGAATAATGATGATTTTGGACCATACTATTTCAACTTAGGGAGAGCGTTGTATCTAATTAGCATATTTGCTGTCTCTCCCTCTCCAACGATGGGGGGACCTGTGGATATCTTTGAGAGACGTCATGTTATTTCATAAACTATGCATCATCCTAATCTCAGGTTACCAATTAATGGCTCAGATCAAGTGTAGTATTTGTTCTTATCAGTGTCCAGTAGGGGTGCTTCACCATCATTCCTGCTTGCGGGGATGTTTGGTTGTATAGTACCCCTGCTGGTAGGATGGGGGTCCTGATGGTTAGTACAGGCTGGAACAGAAACCAAGGTGCCCACAGGCAGTTGGGGCCCGGGAGTAATTCCCCCAGGGAAGCCGGAGGGGCCCAGTTCCTCCTGATTTGAGCGGATCTACCTTGTCTGGCCAGGGACCGGGGAGGCCGAGAGTCTGCAGAACAGTGCCCCCTGAGTGGTCGCCTCAGGGGTGCTCTTAGTAGCACATGTGGATGGGATCCCAAGTGTGAAACATGCACATGGTCACTGATCCAAAACACTTTTTCTGCACTGCGCCTTTTAGGGCTCGACCTTTTGGCTAAGTCCTGGGCAATTTTTATGCTACGGGCCTCAGGGCCTAGCCAGGGCACAATTGCATGGCCACTTTTTTATTTTTTATTTATTTAACTTATTTTTCTCCCACGTTTTGTCACTTTTCACTTATGTGTGTGTTTTTTCCTCACAGGATGGAGGGTGTGGGTCCTCAGGCCTACCCTGAAGTCTAGGGGGAGGATGTGTGGCCTTTTGGTTCCTTCCTCCCCTGTCCCTAGGGGGTTTTCTCTCCGGGAGAGCCCCCTGACCTAGTACTTGGTGGCTGGCTTAGGCTAGCCACAAAGAAAGAGGTCCGCCAGGCCTTTTGGCTAGGAGGACCACATGGGAACCTTAGTCCCTGTCAGGAGCTTCGTGCCCCGGGGGATCAGGGTAGACATCCTACCCCTTCGGGGGTGGACAAAGCACACTCCTAAGTGCACTTTTTGTTGGTTTTGCACTAGCACGCTTTTTGTTCACTTACGGGTTTTAATTTTTCGCACTTCTGCGGACAGTTGCAGTCCCTGCAGGACCTATATCACTGCGGCTGGGAAGTAAGGCAGGACCTGGAGGACACCAAGAAGTGCTTTGAGGAAGAATCCAGGTACATCGTCTTCCATGCCAAGGTGGAGAATCAGGAGAAAGGTGAGAAGTGTAACTCTTTCTTTTTCAGGAAACTCCACTCAGGACACACCGGAACACTCCAGAAGCGGAAGGAAGCCATGATGCAGGTGGTCAGCGACTACTACACCGACCTCTATTCCCCTAAAGAAACAAAAACACGTCAGCAGCCGATTCTTCAACGTTATTGATCCTGCAGGTTTGTCAGCCACCAACGCTTCCTTGATGTTGGAGGAGCCGCACTCTGCTGCCAGATCCTTTAGGTGGGGCAGGATCCTGGGCTGCGACGGTCTCCCAGCTGAGCTCTACTTAGGGCTGTGGGATCTCATGGGCCCGGACCTGCTCGAGCTGTATGAGATGGTGGTGGAGGACTTTGCAGAATGCTTCCTTCGTTGAGGGAAGGGATGATCACGATCTTGTATAAGCCTAAGGGTGAGAGATGTGATTTGAAAAACTGGCGTCCCATCTCTATCTTGAATGTGGACTACAAGAGCCTCGCCAAGGTTATGGCCATGGTCAATAGGCTGAAGGCTGTCATCGGACAGCTCATCATCGGACAGATCCACCCAGATCAGACTTTCAGCATTCCTGGCTGCAGGATTGCGGACAGCCTAGCAGTTGTCCAGGACACAGTCCAGTTCATCAAAGACATGTGCACGCCTTGACCAGGAAAAGGTCTTTGACCGTGTCTCTCATGCGTTTATGTGCAGAGCCCTGCACAGGTTTGGTCTTGGGGAAATGTTTTGTTTGTATGTTGACCTTATGTACAATGACATCTGTAGTACTGAATGGCTGGAAAACTGACCCCTTCCGAGTCATCTCCAGGGTCAGACAAGGCTGCCCCCTCTGACCTCTGCTTTGTGTATAGAGCTCTTCGTGGAATGCATCAGACAGAATCCAGAGATCAAGGAGATAACTGCATGGGGACCAGACAGAAGGGAAGTGAAGTGTTTGTTCTACATGGACAACGTGACGGTGTACTGTGTTGACCAGCGCTCCATTGATCTGTTTGTCCAGAGGACTTCAGCTAAGCTTCAGGACCAAAAGTCAACTGCGGGAAGTCAGGGGTCATGTTCTTCGGAAAGTGGTTCCTGCCCTCCCTTGCATCCATGCTTTTCAGCATCAAGATGGACTTCATCAAAATTCTGGGAGTCTGGTGCTGAGGGCGCAGCCCTGAATTCTTGGGAGGAGAGACTGTCAAAGATTAACCAAATGTTTGGACTTTGGAGCCTCAGAGAACTTACTATCGAAGGGAAGACACTGGTACTCCGCAGTGAGATTCTCCCTGTGTTGCATTACCTCACCCAGGCCTGGCCCCTGCGGACAGCCATCAACGCCTGCAAGGCCATCACCAGGGCGCTGTTTTACTTCATCTGGGGCTCCAAGATGGAAAGAGTGAAGCAGACAGTCATGTTCAAGGAACCTCTCAAGGGTGGTAAGGGCGTGCCCGACATCGCCACCCAACTGAGGGTGCTCTTTGCCTGCAACTGCATCCGCTGAACCGGATTATGGACTCTGGTGGAAACTCCGTGTTATATTTTTTCCTTTTGCCCCTCTGGCGGTCCCTCGGATGGGACAAATGGGACAGTTCTATCCCCAACTGGGACATTCCTTGGTACTACTTGGACACTTTTAAGTTTATAAAGAAGCAGGGTCTACATGGAGTCAAGCCTCACTTTTGGAAACCAAAGACTATCTACAAGCTTATCAGAGCAAAAGACATTTTGGAGTCGGTTCCAGGCCTGCCTACAGCCACTTGCAAGGTGGTCTGGACGAATGTTTCTTCAAACATCCTCACCAACAGGCATAAGGACCTGGCATGGATGCCAATCCAAGGGGGGTTGCCACTCAGGACATTTATGCATGCCAGGAACCTGAGCAGATACAGACACTGCCCTTTCTGCATCATACAGGAGGAAGCGGCTCAGCACATTTTCTGGGAGTGCTCTTTTGCTCAGGACCTGTTGAGGGCCCTGGAACCTGAACTCAAAGACTTTGTGCCACAGGCAGCCATCACACACTTTGGTGTGTTGAATGGAATTTTCTGTGGAACCTTTACTCTGGAGGACATTGACAGCGCCTGGCGGGTGCTGTGTTGTTTTAAGGACGCTTTATGGTGCGCCAGGAAGTGCCTCATCCACCAGCGGGAGAGGATGTCCATTGAGGACTGCCGCAGACTGATCCTCAGTCTGCTGAGAGACTATAACTTGATGGACTTTAAGGAGGAAGAGGACGTCTGAAGATCTCCCCTTCCTCCTACTCCCCCCCGCGTGTCTTTGCCCCTTCAATAAAGCTTCGGGCCTGTGACCCCTTTTTCCCCTATCCCATCCCCACACACATACACACACACCCCCCCCCGATGCTTGTTAGAATTTGTACGTGTTTTTGAACTTGCATGGTTTTGTATATTCTGGAAATGTTTTTATGCATGCTATATTATTATGCGGTGGCGCCCCTGGGGGTAACCTAGGGGGCCACAAACAGTTTCGGGGTAAGCGGCGTTATGCATGACGTGATGGTCTGGGGATTCGTTTGCCACGCACATCACGTCAGGCATCATACCGCTGAGTGAATGTATTTATTGTATGCCTGGAACTATATTGTAATGTGGTGTATTATGCGCTGCGTCGCAGTACAGGGTGAGATGTACCCCGATTACGAATATCGTGTTTTTTTTATACTTCTGTAAATAAAGTATATTTTTCAACAAAAAATAGGTAACAACTGGTTGCTTCTCGGCCTTTTGGCTAAGATCAAGTGTAGTATTTGTTCTTATCAGTGTCCAGTAGGGGCGCTCCACCATCTTTCCTGCTTGCGGGGTGATTGGTTGTATAGTACCCCTGCTGGTAGGATGGGGGTCCTGATGGTTAATACAGGGCGGAACAGAAACCAAGGCGCCCACAGGCAGTTGGGGCCTGGGAGTAATTCCCCCCAGGAACGCCAGAGGGGCCCAGTTCCTCCTGATTTGAACGGATCTACCTTGTCTGGCCAGGGACCGGGGAGGCAGAGAGTCTGCGGAACAGTGCCCCCTGAGAGTGGTTGCCTCAGGGGTGCTCTTAGTAGCACATGGGGGTGGGATCCCAATGTGTGAAACATGCACATGGTCACTGATCCAAAACACTTTTCCTGCACTGCGCCTTTTAGGGCTAGGCCTTTTGGCTAAGTCCAGGGCAATTTTTATGCTACGGGCCTCAGGGCCCATCCAGTGCACAATTGCACGGCCAATTTTTTATTTAATTTATTTTTTCTCCCACGTTTTGTCACTTTTCACTTATGTGTTTTTTTTTCCTAACAGGATGGAGGGTGTGGGTCCTCAGGCCTACCCTGAAGTCTAGGGGGAGGATGTGTGGCCTTTTGGTTCCTTCCTCCCCTGTCCCTGGGGGGGTTTTCTCTTCAGGACCGCTCCCTTACCAAGTACTTGGTGGCTGGCCACAAGGGACAGGGTCTGCCAGGCCTTTTGGCTAGGCGGACCACATGGGAACCTTGTCCCTGTCAGGCGCTTCGTGCCCCGGGGGATCAGGGTAGAGGTCCATCCCCTTCGGGGGAAGGACAAAGCACACCCCTAAGTCATCGCTTCTCGGCCTTTTGGCTAAGATCAAGTGTAGTATCTGTTCTTATCAGTGTCCAGTGGGGGTGCTCCCGACCATTCTAGCTTTGCGGGGATGGTTGTTGTATAGTACCCTCACTGGTATGATGGGGGTCTGGATGGCTATTACGGGGGGAACAGAAACCGGGGAGCGCCATGATTCGTTCTGGGGCCTCGGGAGTAATTCTCCTTTGGAACGTCTGAAGGACCCAGTTTCCTCCTGATTTGGACGGATCTACCTTGGTCTAGCCAGGGGCTGGGAAGGCAGAGAGTCCGCAAACTAAGTGCCCCCTGAGTAGTCGCCTCAGGGGTGCTCTGAGTAGCACTTGGGTGTGGGACCCCACGTTGCGAATGAGCACATGGTCACCGAGTTTAAACACTTTTTGCACTGCGCCTCTAGGACCGGGCCTTTTGGTCAAGTTCTGGGCAATTTTTTTGCTACAGGCCTCAGGGTCTGGTCAGTGCACAATTTGGGCACGACACTTTTTATTATTTTTATAGATTTATTTAATTATTTATTTATTTATTTTTCCACCACCCCACGTTTGTCACTTTTTACTTTTGTGTGTGTTTTTTCACAGGATGGAGGGTGTGGGTCCTCGGGCCTGCCCTGAAGTCTAGGGGGAGGATGTGAGGCCCTACGGTTCCTTCCTCCCCTGTCCCTAGGGGGTTTTCTCTTTGGGAGAACCCCCTGGCCTAGTACTGGATGTCCGGCTTCGGCTGGACATAAGGAACGGTGGTCCACCAGGCCTTTTGGCCAGGAGGACCAAATGGGAACCTTGTCCCTGTCAGGAGCTTCGTGCCCCGGGGGATCAGGGTAGTGGTCCAACCCCTTCGGGGGTAGGACAAAAGCACACCCTTAAGTGCACTTTTTGTGTGGTGTTTTGCACTTGCACTTTTTTGTGAACACTTACGGGTTTTTTCGTTATAGTTGCACGTTTGCGGACTTAAAAATCTTTTGGTTCCTTCCTCCCCTGATCCCTGGTGGGCTTTTCTTCGGGAGAGCCCCCTGACCAAGTACTGGGTGTCTGGCTTCGGCTGGACACTAGGAACGGTGGTCCATCAGGCCTGTTGGCCAGGAGGACCAATTGGGAACCTTGTCCCCGTCAGGAGCTTCGTGCCCCGGGGGATCAGGGTAAGCACACCCCTAAGTGCACTTTTTCGTGTGGTGTTTTGCACTTGCACTTTTTTTGTGATACACTTACGGGTTTTTGTCGTTGTAGTTTGCACGTTTGCGGACTTAAAAAAAAAAAAAAATGAGTGTGGCTGTATAGTATAGGATTGATTTTATGCTCACCTCCCAGGCAGTCAGGCATTATGGGTTTTTCCCTCGGCCCAGGCTCCTGGATTGGTGGGAGTTTGTGAAAGTTACACTGCGCAGCTTCCTTTAGGCAAGGGAACTCACGAGACTGCAGCGCCAGTTGCAGTCCCTGCAGGACTTTCATCACTGCGGCTGGAACATGAAGCAGGACCTGGAGGACACCAAGAAGTGCTTGAAAACACACTTCGAGGAAGAATCCAGGCACATCGTCTTCCATGCCAAGATGGAGAATCTGGAGAAAGGTGAGAAGTGTAACTTTCTTTTTCAGGACACACACCCCTGTCGGAGCTGCGTGACAAGACCGGAACACTCCAGAAGGGGGAGGAAGCCATGATGCGGGTGGTCAGCGACTACTACACCGACCTCTATTCCTCTAAAGAAACAAGCACGTCAGCAGCCAACAGATTCTTGTCAGGTATCCTGCAGGTTTTTTGGCCACCAACGCTCCCTTGATGTTGGAGGAGCTGCACTCTGCCAAAAGATCCTTTAGGCGGGGCAGGACCCTGGGCTGCGACGGTCTCCCAGTGGCACTCTATGTAGCGCTGTGGGATCTCGTGGGCCCAGACCTGGCCAAACTCTACGAGGAGATGTTGGTGGAGGACTTTGCAGAATTCCTCCTTCGTTGAGGGAGATCACAATCTTGTATAAGCGTAAGGGGGAGAGATGTGGTTTGAAAAGCTGGCATCCCATCTCTATCTCGAACGTGGACTACAAGATCCTTGCCAAGGTTATGGCCAATAGGCTGAAGGCTGTCATCGGACAGATCATCCACTCGGATCAGACTTGCGGCATTCCTGGCCGCAGGATTGTGGACAGCCTAGTGGTTGTCTGGGACACAGTCCAGTTCATCAAAGACCGCCGTGGAAAAGGCCTTTGACCGTGTCTCTCATGGGTTTATGTGCAGAGCCCTGCACAGGTTTGGTCTTGGGGAAATGTTTTGTTTGTATGTTGACCTTTTGTACAATGATATCTGTAGTACGGTATTGGTGAATGGCTGGAAAACTGACCCCTTCCCGCAGGGGCGGACTGACCATTCGAACACTCGGGCACTGCCCGAGGGCCCGGGTCAGTAGGGGGTCCCATGAAATGCCCCTGGTACCTTTTATAAGCTTTTTTCGAGTGTGGACAAGGACATAGGTGCCCCATGATCCCCTATTGCCCGGGGGCCCCATGAATTGTCAGTCCGCCCCTGCCTTCCCGGTCCTCTCCAGGGTCAGACAAGGCTGCCCCCTCTGACCTCTGCTTTGTGTATAGAGCTCTTTGCCAAATGCATCAGACAGAATCCAGAGATCAGGGGGATCACTGCCCCGGGACCAGACAGAAGGGAAGTGAAGTGCTTCCTCTACATGGACAACGTGATGGTTTTCTGTGCTGACCAGCGCCCCATCGACCTGCTCGTCCAGACCTGCGAGGACTTCGGCCAAGCTTCAGGGGCAAATGTCAACTGCGGGAAGTCAGAGGTCATGCTCTTTGGAAAGTGGTTCCTGCCTTCTTCTGCATCCATGCCTTTCGGCATCAGGATGGACTTCATCAAAATTTTGGGAGTCTGGTTTGGTGCTGAAGTCCTGGGAGGAGAGACTGTCAAAGACGAACCAAAAGTTTGGACTTTGGAGCTTCAGAGAACTTACCATCGAAGGGAAGACACTGGTACTCCGCAGCGAGATTCTCCCTGTGTTGCAGTACCTCGTCCAGGCCAGGATTGGAAGTGTATTGTCATGTGGTGTATTAAGCACAGTGCAGATGTATCCCGACCAGGGGCGCACTGACAACTAATTTTTTGATTGAAAAATATACTTTATTACAGAAGTATAAAAAAACACGATATTCGTAATCGGGGTACATCTCACCCTATACTGCGACGCAGCGCATAATACACCACATTGCAATATAGTTCCAGGCATACAATAAATACATTCACTCAGCGGTATGATGCCTGACGTGATGTGCGTGGCGAACGAATCCCCAGACCAACACGTCATGCATAACGCCGCCTATCCCAAGACTATAGCATGCTTAGAAAACATTTCCTACTATTACAAAATCATGCAAGATACGATTATTGCAATTTACAATAAGCATCGGGTGTGAGGGGGGGAGGGGGGAAAAAGTGGTCACAGGCCCGAAGCTTTATTGAAGGGACAAAGACACGCGGGGGGGGTGGGGGAGTAGGGGGAAGGGGAGATCTTCAGACGTCCTCTTCCTCCTTAAAGTCCATCAAGGTATAGTCCCTGATTAGACTGAGGATCAGTCTGCGGCAGTCCTCAATGGATATCATCTCCCGCTGGTGGATGAGGTGCTTCCTGGCGCACCATAAAGCGTCCTTAAAACAACACAGCACCCGCCAGGCGCTGTCAATGTCCTCCAGAGTAAAAGTTCCACAGAAAAGTCCGTTCAACACCCCAAAGTCCTTGAGTTCGGCTTCCAGGGCCCTCAACAAGTCCTGAGCAAAAGAGCACTCCCAGAAAACGTGATGAGCCGTTTCCTCGTGGATGATGCAGAAGGGGCAGTGCCTGTATCTGCTCAGGTTCCTGGCATGCATAAATGTCCTGAGAGGAAACCCCCCTTGGATTGCCATCCATGCCAAGTCCTTGTGCCTGTTGGTGAGGATGTTTGAAGAAACATTCCTCCAGACCACCTTGCCGGTGTCTGAAGGCAGGCCTGGAACCGACTCCAAAATGTCACTTGCTCTGATGAGCTTGTAGATAGTCTTCGGTTTCCACAAGTCAGGCTTGACTCCCTGTAGCCCCTGCTCCTTGATAAACCTGAAGGTATCCAGGTAGTACCAAGGAGTGTCCCAGTTGTAGGGGATGGAACTGTCCCAATTGTCCCATCCGAGGGACCTCCAGAGAGGCAACAGGAAGAAGCGTGACACTGCGTTCCCGCCAGAGTCAATAATCCTTTTTGGCAAAGTCCTGCGGATGCAGTTGCAGGCAAAGAACACCATCAGTTGGGTGGCGATGTCGCACACGCCCTTACCGCCCTTCAGGGGTTCCTTGAACATGACTGCCCGCTTCACTCTGTCCATCTTGGAGCCCCAGATGCAGTGAAACACCGCCCTGGTCATGGCCTTACAGGTGTTGACCCGTGGAGGCTAGGCCTGGGCGAGGTACTGCAACACAGGGAGAATCTCGCTGCGGAGTACCAGTGTCTTCCCTTCGATGGTAAGGTCTCTGAGGCTCCAAAGTCCAAACTTTTGCCTCATCTTCAACAGTCTCTCCTCCCAAGAATTCAGGGCTGCGCCCTCGGCACCAAACCAAACTCCCAGGATTTTCATGAAGTCTGTCTTGATGCCGAAGGGCATGGATGCAGAAGAAGGCAGGAACCACTTTCCGAAGAGCATGAACTCCGACTTCCCGCAGTTGACTTTTGCCCCCGAAGCTTGACCGAAGTCCTCGCAGGTCTGGACGAGCAGGTCGATGGAGCGCTGGTTGGCACAGAACACCGTCACGTCATCCATGTAGAGCGAGCACTTCACTTCCCTTCTGTCTGGTCCCGGTGCGGTGATTCCCCCGATCTCTGGATTCTGTCTGATGCATTCCGCGAAGAGCTCTATACAGCAAACAAAAAGCAGAGGTGAGAGAGGGCAGCCTTGTCTGACCCCGGAGAGGACCGGGAAGGGGTAAGTTTTCCAGCCATTCACCTGCACCGTACTACAAATGTCATTGTACATGATGTCAACATATGAACAAAACATTTCCCCGAGACCAAACCTGCGCAGGGCTCTGCACATAAACCCATGAGAGACGCAGTCAAATGCCTTTTCCTGATCAAGGCTGACCAGGGCCGCGTGTACACGGCGGTCCTTGATGTATTGGACCGTGTCCTGGACGAGCGCTAGGCTGTCCGCAATCCTGCGGCCAGGAATGCCGCAAGTCTGATCCGCACTGACAACTCATGGGGCCCCCAAGTAATAGGGGATCATGGAGCCCCTGTGTCCTTGCCCAAACTCAAAAAAGCCTATGAAAAAGGTACCAGGGGCATCTCATGGGGCCCCCTACTGACCCCGGGCCCTCGAGTTTCCAAATGGTCAGTTCCCCCAGCTAAAGTATCTTGTTTTTTAATACTTATATAAAAAGTATGTTTTTCAACCAAAAAAAAAATGGCCTGTTCATGTATTCAGTGAACAAATGAACGGGAGGGGCTACTCACCTGCCGCGCCCCACAATGCATTGCACCCTGACAGTGCATTGCGATTGACCAATGCAGGTCAGGTGCAATGCTTTTGGCCAATCACAGGGCATGATGACGTCACAAGGGGCGGCCCCCTTGCAAAAACATCACCCTATTTAAGAACTGTCATTCCAGCGAAGCAATCAGACAGCGGGAGCCGGCGTGGAGAGCGGAGCAGATTTTTTTTCTTTTTCGGGGCGGCGGTCATCGTGATTGATGTTGGATCTACTTCAGGGGGCTTTTTATTTATTTTTATTTTTAATAAAGGACTTGTCAAAGACTGTCTTCTGTCCAGGGGCGGACTGACAACTCATAGGGCCCCCGGGCAATAGGAGATCATGGGGCCCCTGTGTCCTTACCCAAATTCAAAAAAGCCTATGAAAAAGGTACCAGGGGCATCTCATGGGGCCCCCTACCAGGGGCGGACTGAAAACTCATGGGGCCCCCGGGCAATAGGAGATCATGGGGCCCCTGTGTCCTTACCCAAATTCAAAAAAGCCTATGAAAAAGGTACCAGGGGCATCTCATGGGGCCCCCTACCAGGGGCGGACTGAAAACTCATGGGGCCCCCGGGCAATAGGGGATCATGGGGCCCTTGTGTCCTTACCCAAACTCAAAAAAACCTAAGAAAAAGGTACCAGGGGCATCTCATGGGGCCCCCTACTGACCCTGGGCCCAAGTTTCCAAATGGTCAGTCCGCCCCTGCTTCTGTCTTTTTTTTTTCGTTGTGAATGGGTAGCGGTATTACGTACCCCATACTCATTCATACACAGGGGGTTGGCAGGATCTGGGGGCCCTCTTGTTAAAGGAGGCTTCCAGATTCCCGCAGACCACCACCAACCAGGGTTGTGGGGAAGAGGCCCTTGTCCCCATCAATGTGGGGACAAGGTACCCTGTGGGGAGAGCCCCCCTGCCCCAAAGCACCCCCCCATGTTGAGGGCATGTGGCCTGGTATGGATCGCCGAATAAAGCAGGAAGTACAGTACTAGCATCGTGTGCATAGACTGGATTTCTTGCTTGCTGGTTTGTCCTCTCATCTGTTCATCTAAGGCCATGTCCGAAGATCGGGAAGTGTTCCTCAGAGCCCGGGGCAGGACTTTCACCTTTTTCAATGCAGTGGCGAGGGGCTTTTGTGACCAGATCTGACCAGATCCATATGAGGACCCTAGGATTATCTGCTTTGAATGCGCATTTGGATTGCGTATCTGGTGAGTGCGCAATCTTTATACCTTTATCACCTCATCCACGAATCCAGGTATTGGAGCTTTTTGAAGACTCTCTTGGGTTTTGAACACGTTATGGACTATACTTATTTTAGTCACCGTTTTGCACTTTAACAGCACCTTAACATTGATTTATATAATTATATAAGTGTATATTTATCAAGTTAGCGCTGCACCTCTCCCTTTTATGCATTCTGGTATGGTTCGCTTGTCTCCCCCTCTTTCCTGACCTGCCCGGCTGCATGCTTGGATAAGGGTCTGGTATGGATTTTGGAGGGGACACCCATGCCATTTTTTTTTTATTTTGGCTTGGGGGGGTTCCAGCAATGCTGACAATTCTTTTGACATTCAGCTGTCAGAGAACCCAACAGGGGGTTGTTCAGCCCACCACTAGTTGGCAGTAGAGATGTTCGAAAGGCATGGTATGTGGTGTTGAAGGCTCCCCCCCCTGTTTAGGGATGGTTATTCCAGGGGAGTATATGGGGATCTGTGTGGGGGAGGGGCTCCTTTCTATGGATGGGAAGGGGACAGTTTCTCTTTAACTGTGAAACAAATGATGATTTTATATCAGGAAATGGTGGGTATGAGGAGCAGCTCTTTGTTCTCGTCACCTAGGCGCACTGTATTCCTCCAGTCGGCCTTGCGTCCGCGCTGGCCTCTCATTGCACTCTGAGAACGAACGCAGCAACTTAACAAGTCATATTTCATCGTTCCGCTGAGTGCAGCCAAGTCGGGTCCTACGGCGAACGCTGTCGCATTTACAAATTATAGCCGACCGTTTGCTCGGTGAGGTCACCGGCTCCCAAAATATCGCTTGACATTATATCGCGGGTGAAGGATAAATTGGAAACACACCTCTCCCCTCCATCGCCCCGCAGCACATCGCACATTTTAATTCATATCAGCGGACTTTAAAATACTTTCAGGGTAAGTGCGCGATAAATCTTGTGGCGTAAACGCAGCAAATGTACTTCCCTTACGGCTTCCAGACGTCTTCTGCGCCGAGATATTCGTATCATTTAAAAGAAAGCCGCGATAATTACCGGTCGGGGCGACTCTCGCAGCTGCTCTGCCGTATTGAATGTTTGGTAACTAAGTGTGAGATCGATGCACAGCCAGGGTAATGGTGTTAGCATGTGTGAATGGAGGAGGGGAGGAGTGCACCTGATTTAGAGGTAATATTGGGGGGGAGGACATACATTAGGAGTGGAAGCTGATGACTATGAAGGAGAGAAGATCGATTATTGGTCTATAGTAGTATGAGGTGCGCCTGCAGAGGACGAATATTCCTGGGGACTCTTCGAGATTTGTGTCGGGTACTGAATGCCTGTGAATGGATAGGCTGCATTCTCAGTGATGTCACCGCTCTCTAGTGAATGGATAGGCTGCATTCTCAGTGATGTCATCGGTCTCTATTGAATGGATAGGCTGCATTCTCAGTGATGTCACCGCTCTCTAGTGAATGGATAGGATGCATTCTCAGTGATGTCACAGATCTCTAGTGAATGGATAGGCTGCATTCTCAGTGATGTCACAGATCTCTAGTGAACGGATAGGCTGCATTCTCAGTGATGTCACAGATCTCTAGTGGATGGATAGGCTGCATTCTCAGTGATGTCGCTGCTCTCTAGTGAATGGATAGGCTGCATTCTCAGTGATGTCACAGATCTCTAGTGAATGGATAGGCTGCATTCTCAGTGATGTCACAGATCTCTAGTGAATGGATGGGCTGCGTTCTCGGTGATGTCACCGCTCTCTAGTGAATGGATAGGCTGCATTCTCAGTGATGTCGCCGCTCTCTAGTGAATGGATCGGCTGCGTTCTCGGTGATGTCACCGCTCTCTAGTGAATGGATCGGCTGCATTCTCAGTGATGTCACAGATCTCTAGTGAATGGATAGGCTGCATTCTCGGTGATGTCACCGCTCTCTAGTGAATGGATAGGCTGCATTCTCAGTGATGTCACAGATCTCTAGTGAATGGATAGGCTGCATTCTCAGTGATGTCACCGCTCTCTAGTGAATGGATAGGCTGCATTCTCAGTGATGTCACAGATCTCTAGTGAATGGATAGGCTGCATTCTCGGTAATGTCACCGCTCTCTAGTGAATGGATAGGCTGCGTTCTCAGTGATGTCACAGATCTCTAGTGAATGGATAGGCTGCGTTCTCAGTGATGTCGCCGCTCTCTAGTGAACGGATAGGCTGCGTTCTCAGTGATGTCACCGCTCTCTAGTGAACGGATAGGCTGCATTCTCAGTGATGTCACCGCTCTCTAGTGAACGGATAGGCTGCGTTCTCAGTGATTTCACCGCTTTCTAGTGAACGGATAGGCTGCGTTCTCAGTGATGTCACCGCTCTCTAGTGAACGGATAGGCTGCGTTCTCAGTGATGTCACCGCTCTCTAGTGAATGGATAGGCTGCATTCTCAGTGATGTCACCGCTCTCTAGTGAAGGGATAGGCTGCATTCTCGGTGATGTCACGGCTCTCTAGTGAAAGGATAGGCTGCGTTCTCGGTGATGTCACCGCTCTCTAGTGAATGGATAGGCTGCATTGTCAGTGATGTCACTGCTCTCTAGTGAATGGATAGGCTGCGTTCTCAGTGATGTCACCGCTCTGTAGTAGATCGATGGGCTGCGTTCTCCCTAACATCGATTGGCAGTAGAACACCCAAACCTTTGTATGGATCAAACCTCATCCCTACCTGAGATAGCAGTGCGGGATCCATAGGGAACAGGGCAGCACATACATCCTGGCAGGATCAACACATATTTTATGTGTTTATTGAACAAATAGAACAACACTTTTTCAATGATATAATTATCAGAGGGTGAAAATGATACAAATAATAGACATCCATTGTGAGGGTTTACAGGTAAATAAATGACCCCCAAATAGTGGGATCCCCTCTCTCCCCCGATTGGAGGATTTGATCCCAGGTAGCAGATCTCCGGAAGACGGATGAAAACTTCAGAAATGTCAGTAAATCAGGAGCTGTTCTTTGTAATGAATATAATTGTTGGTGTCCCACATGGCTTGCCAGGACACTGACAAAGAATTATCCGAAATTTTCCACCAGAAGTCAAGGTCAGAGGTCACTCAGTAAATGACTCCGGTCTCCGTATAATTCAATCCCAGAACTTGGCAGACTGAATTGTTTCATATATAATCAGCAGATCTGTTACCGCGGCAGACTGCGGGATAATTATGAGATATTTCTGCATTAGAACATAAATCTGTATAACACGGGAAAATGTGGGGTCACCCCATTAGATGATGATGGTGGTGCCGGGGTGACCTTGTCTTAAACTGGGATTACATACTGGAGGAAGGGGGAGGGGGGGAGTCCTCCAATGAATGAACATCAGTTCAGCTTTGTAACAATTACCTTTTTTAACAAACAAATAAATGTTACATTTTTTTCCTGTATGGGACAACATGATACATTGTATACACAATATTTTGAAGCCACTTTTTTTCTCTTTAAGATGAATAGAATGAAAAGTTCCCTTTTAGAATAGGAGATCACATTAGGAATCAAAGCAACCTAAAGCCGAATTCCAGGATAAGCCATGGCCAAGAATATTGCCCCCCCCCATTTCTGTTGGATATTGCCCCCACCCCACACCCCCATTTCTGACAGATATTGCCCCACTTCACCCAGAGGATTGTTGCAATGACAAATGTTTCGGCATTATCATGTTTATTTGCTTGGTTTGTATTGGCTTTAGAGATGAGCGAATCGAAGTATCCGAAGTGGAATTCGAGTCGAATATCGGAAAAATTTTGATTCGTGCCGAATCCGAAAAACAGCCTAATTCGGACGCGCGAATCGAAATTTTTCCGAAAATGGCGGCTGACATGTGCGGCGACGGAGCGGGGATGTCGGGGAAGGCGCGCAGACAAGGCGCGCTGCCCCATAATGCATTCCTCAACGACATGTGATCGCATCAGCCAATCAGCAGCCAGCCAGCCAGCACTGTGTAATGGTCGAGGTATATATAGCGGCCATTTTGGAAATCTTCATTTGCCTGCAGTCATTGAACAGAGGCAGACCGCTCTGTACTAGGGACAGGGACAGAGTTAGGGCCACAGAAACGAGAATTGGGGACAGAGAGAAGTTACTTAGGGACAGAGAACCATTACTCAGGGACACAGACTTGTTAATGAGGGCCACAGAATCGTTATTTAGGGACAAAGAAACGCTAGTTAGGGCCACAGAATTCATACTCAGGGACAGACAGAATTTTCACTCAGTGCCAGAGAATTGTTACTTAGGGCCACAGAAACGTTATTAGGGCCACAGAATTGTTACTCAGGGACAGACAGAATTGTTACTGAGTGCCAGAGAATTGTTACTCAGGGACAGACAGAATTGTTACTGAGTGCCAGAGAATTCTTACTCAGGGCCACAGAATTCATACTCAGGGACAGACAGAATTGTTACTCAGGGACAGACAGAATTGTTACTGAGTGCCAGAGAATTGTTACTCAGGGACAGACAGAATTGTTACTGAGTGCCAGAGAATTGTTACTCGCACAGACACAAAATTGTTACTTGCACAGACACAGAATTGTTACTCGCACAGACACAGAATTGTTACTGAGTGCCAGAGAATTGTTACTCAGGGACAGACAGAATTGTTACTGAGTGCCAGAGAATTGTTACTCAGGGACAGACAGAATTGTTACTGAGTGCCAGAGAATTGTTACTCAGGGACAGACAGAATTGTTACTGAGTGCCAGAGAATTGTTACTCAGGGACAGACAGAATTGTTACTGAGTGCCAGAGAATTGTTACTCGCACAGACACAAAATTGTTACTTGCACAGACACAGAATTGTTACTCGCACAGACACAGAATTGTTACTCAGGGCCACAGAATTCATACTCAGGGACAGACAGAATTGTTACTGAGTGCCAGAGAATTGTTACTCAGGGACAGACAGAATTGTTACTGAGTGCCAGAGAATTGTTACTCAGGGACAGACAGAATTGTTACTGAGTGCCAGAGAATTGTTACTCGCACAGACACAAAATTGTTACTTGCACAGACACAGAATTGTTACTCGCACAGACACAGAATTGTTACTCAGGGCCACAGAATTCATACTCAGGGACAGACAGAATTGTTACTGAGTGCCAGAGAATTGTTACTTAGGGACAGACAGAATTGTTACTGAGTGCCAGAGAATTGTTACTCAGGGACAGACAGAATTGTTACTGAGTGCCAGAGAATTGTTACTCGCACAGACACAAAATTGTTACTTGCACAGACACAGAATTGTTACTCGCACAGACACAGAATTGTTACTCAGGGCCACAGAATTCATACTCAGGGACAGACAGAATTGTTACTGAGTGCCAGAGAATTGTTACTCAGGGACAGACAGAATTGTTACTGAGTGCCAGAGAATTGTTACTCGCACAGACACAAAATTGTTACTTGCACAGACACAGAATTGTTACTCGCACAGACACAGAATTGTTACTGAGTGCCAGAGAATTGTTACTCAGGGACAGACAGAATTGTTACTGAGTGCCAGAGAATTGTTACTCAGGGACAGACAGAATTGTTACTGAGTGCCAGAGAATTGTTACTCAGGGACAGACAGAATTGTTACTGAGTGCCAGAGAATTGTTACTCGCACAGACACAAAATTGTTACTTGCACAGACACAGAATTGTTACTCGCACAGACACAGAATTGTTACTCAGGGCCACAGAATTCATACTCAGGGACAGACAGAATTGTTACTGAGTGCCAGAGAATTGTTACTCAGGGACAGACAGAATTGTTACTGAGTGCCAGAGAATTGTTACTCAGGGACAGACAGAATTGTTACTGAGTGCCAGAGAATTGTTACTCGCACAGACACAAAATTGTTACTTGCACAGACACAGAATTGTTACTCGCACAGACACAGAATTGTTACTCAGGGCCACAGAATTCATACTCAGGGACAGACAGAATTGTTACTGAGTGCCAGAGAATTGTTACTTAGGGACAGACAGAATTGTTACTGAGTGCCAGAGAATTGTTACTCAGGGACAGACAGAATTGTTACTGAGTGCCAGAGAATTGTTACTCGCACAGACACAAAATTGTTACTTGCACAGACACAGAATTGTTACTCGCACAGACACAGAATTGTTACTGAGTGCCAGAGAATTGTTACTCAGGGACAGACAGAATTGTTACTGAGTGCCAGAGAATTGTTACTCAGGGACAGACAGAATTGTTACTGAGTGCCAGAGAATTGTTACTCAGGGACAGACAGAATTGTTACTGAGTGCCAGAGAATTGTTACTCGCACAGACACAAAATTGTTACTTGCACAGACACAGAATTGTTACTCGCACAGACACAGAATTGTTACTCAGGGCCACAGAATTCATACTCAGGGACAGACAGAATTGTTACTGAGTGCCAGAGAATTGTTACTCAGGGACAGACAGAATTGTTACTGAGTGCCAGAGAATTGTTACTCAGGGACAGACAGAATTGTTACTGAGTGCCAGAGAATTGTTACTCGCACAGACACAAAATTGTTACTTGCACAGACACAGAATTGTTACTCGCACAGACACAGAATTGTTACTGAGTGCCAGAGAATTGTTACTCAGGGACAGACAGAATTGTTACTGAGTGCCAGAGAATTGTTACTCAGGGACAGACAGAATTGTTACTGAGTGCCAGAGAATTGTTACTCAGGGACAGACAGAATTGTTACTGAGTGCCAGAGAATTGTTACTCGCACAGACACAAAATTGTTACTTGCACAGACACAGAATTGTTACTCGCACAGACACAGAATTGTTACTCAGGGCCACAGAATTCATACTCAGGGACAGACAGAATTGTTACTGAGTGCCAGAGAATTGTTACTCAGGGACAGACAGAATTGTTACTGAGTGCCAGAGAATTGTTACTCAGGGACAGACAGAATTGTTACTGAGTGCCAGAGAATTGTTACTCGCACAGACACAAAATTGTTACTTGCACAGACACAGAATTGTTACTCGCACAGACACAGAATTGTTACTCAGGGCCACAGAATTCATACTCAGGGACAGACAGAATTGTTACTGAGTGCCAGAGAATTGTTACTTAGGGACAGACAGAATTGTTACTGAGTGCCAGAGAATTGTTACTCAGGGACAGACAGAATTGTTACTGAGTGCCAGAGAATTGTTACTCGCACAGACACAAAATTGTTACTTGCACAGACACAGAATTGTTACTCGCACAGACACAGAATTGTTACTGAGTGCCAGAGAATTGTTACTCAGGGACAGACAGAATTGTTACTGAGTGCCAGAGAATTGTTACTCAGGGACAGACAGAATTGTTACTGAGTGCCAGAGAATTGTTACTCAGGGACAGACAGAATTGTTACTGAGTGCCAGAGAATTGTTACTCGCACAGACACAAAATTGTTACTTGCACAGACACAGAATTGTTACTCGCACAGACACAGAATTGTTACTCAGGGCCACAGAATTCATACTCAGGGACAGACAGAATTGTTACTGAGTGCCAGAGAATTGTTACTCAGGGACAGACAGAATTGTTACTGAGTGCCAGAGAATTGTTACTCAGGGACAGACAGAATTGTTACTGAGTGCCAGAGAATTGTTACTCGCACAGACACAAAATTGTTACTTGCACAGACACAGAATTGTTACTCGCACAGACACAGAATTGTTACTGAGTGCCAGAGAATTGTTACTCAGGGACAGACAGAATTGTTACTGAGTGCCAGAGAATTGTTACTCAGGGACAGACAGAATTGTTACTGAGTGCCAGAGAATTGTTACTCAGGGACAGACAGAATTGTTACTGAGTGCCAGAGAATTGTTACTCAGGGACAGACAGAATTGTTACTGAGTGCCAGAGAATTGTTACTCGCACAGACACAAAATTGTTACTTGCACAGACACAGAATTGTTACTCGCACAGACACAGAATTGTTACTCAGGGCCACAGAATTCATACTCAGGGACAGACAGAATTGTTACTGAGTGCCAGAGAATTGTTACTCAGGGACAGACAGAATTGTTACTGAGTGCCAGAGAATTGTTACTCAGGGACAGACAGAATTGTTACTGAGTGCCAGAGAATTGTTACTCGCACAGACACAAAATTGTTACTTGCACAGACACAGAATTGTTACTCGCACAGACACAGAATTGTTACTCAGGGCCACAGAATTCATACTCAGGGACAGACAGAATTGTTACTGAGTGCCAGAGAATTGTTACTTAGGGACAGACAGAATTGTTACTGAGTGCCAGAGAATTGTTACTCAGGGACAGACAGAATTGTTACTGAGTGCCAGAGAATTGTTACTCGCACAGACACAAAATTGTTACTTGCACAGACACAGAATTGTTACTCGCACAGACACAGAATTGTTACTCAGGGCCACAGAATTCATACTCAGGGACAGACAGAATTGTTACTGAGTGCCAGAGAATTGTTACTCAGGGACAGACAGAATTGTTACTGAGTGCCAGAGAATTGTTACTCAGGGACAGACAGAATTGTTACTGAGTGCCAGAGAATTGTTACTCGCACAGACACAAAATTGTTACTTGCACAGACACAGAATTGTTACTCGCACAGACACAGAATTGTTACTGAGTGCCAGAGAATTGTTACTCAGGGACAGACAGAATTGTTACTGAGTGCCAGAGAATTGTTACTCAGGGACAGACAGAATTGTTACTGAGTGCCAGAGAATTGTTACTCAGGGACAGACAGAATTGTTACTGAGTGCCAGAGAATTGTTACTCGCACAGACACAAAATTGTTACTTGCACAGACACAGAATTGTTACTCGCACAGACACAGAATTGTTACTCAGGGCCACAGAATTCATACTCAGGGACAGACAGAATTGTTACTGAGTGCCAGAGAATTGTTACTCAGGGACAGACAGAATTGTTACTGAGTGCCAGAGAATTGTTACTCAGGGACAGACAGAATTGTTACTGAGTGCCAGAGAATTGTTACTCAGGGACAGACAGAATTGTTACTGAGTGCCAGAGAATTGTTACTCGCACAGACACAAAATTGTTACTTGCACAGACACAGAATTGTTACTCGCACAGACACAGAATTGTTACTCAGGGCCACAGAATTCATACTCAGGGACAGACAGAATTGTTACTGAGTGCCAGAGAATTGTTACTTAGGGACAGACAGAATTGTTACTGAGTGCCAGAGAATTGTTACTCAGGGACAGACAGAATTGTTACTGAGTGCCAGAGAATTGTTACTCGCACAGACACAAAATTGTTACTTGCACAGACACAGAATTGTTACTCGCACAGACACAGAATTGTTACTCAGGGCCACAGAATTCATACTCAGGGACAGACAGAATTGTTACTGAGTGCCAGAGAATTGTTACTCAGGGACAGACAGAATTGTTACTGAGTGCCAGAGAATTGTTACTCAGGGACAGACAGAATTGTTACTGAGTGCCAGAGAATTGTTACTCGCACAGACACAAAATTGTTACTTGCACAGACACAGAATTGTTACTCGCACAGACACAGAATTGTTACTCAGGGCCACAGAATTCATACTCAGGGACAGACAGAATTGTTACTGAGTGCCAGAGAATTGTTACTCAGGGACAGACAGAATTGTTACTGAGTGCCAGAGAATTGTTACTCAGGGACAGACAGAATTGTTACTGAGTGCCAGAGAATTGTTACTCGCACAGACACAAAATTGTTACTTGCACAGACACAGAATTGTTACTCGCACAGACACAGAATTGTTACTGAGTGCCAGAGAATTGTTACTCAGGGACAGACAGAATTGTTACTGAGTGCCAGAGAATTGTTACTCAGGGACAGACAGAATTGTTACTGAGTGCCAGAGAATTGTTACTCAGGGACAGACAGAATTGTTACTGAGTGCCAGAGAATTGTTACTCGCACAGACACAAAATTGTTACTTGCACAGACACAGAATTGTTACTCGCACAGACACAGAATTGTTACTCAGGGCCACAGAATTCATACTCAGGGACAGACAGAATTGTTACTGAGTGCCAGAGAATTGTTACTCAGGGACAGACAGAATTGTTACTGAGTGCCAGAGAATTGTTACTCAGGGACAGACAGAATTGTTACTGAGTGCCAGAGAATTGTTACTCGCACAGACACAAAATTGTTACTTGCACAGACACAGAATTGTTACTCGCACAGACACAGAATTGTTACTCAGGGCCACAGAATTCATACTCAGGGACAGACAGAATTGTTACTGAGTGCCAGAGAATTGTTACTTAGGGACAGACAGAATTGTTACTGAGTGCCAGAGAATTGTTACTCAGGGACAGACAGAATTGTTACTGAGTGCCAGAGAATTGTTACTCGCACAGACACAAAATTGTTACTTGCACAGACACAGAATTGTTACTCGCACAGACACAGAATTGTTACTCAGGGCCACAGAATTCATACTCAGGGACAGACAGAATTGTTACTGAGTGCCAGAGAATTGTTACTCAGGGACAGACAGAATTGTTACTGAGTGCCAGAGAATTGTTACTCAGGGACAGACAGAATTGTTACTGAGTGCCAGAGAATTGTTACTCGCACAGACACAAAATTGTTACTTGCACAGACACAGAATTGTTACTCGCACAGACACAGAATTGTTACTCAGGGCCACAGAATTCATACTCAGGGACAGACAGAATTGTTACTGAGTGCCAGAGAATTGTTACTCAGGGACAGACAGAATTGTTACTGAGTGCCAGAGAATTGTTACTCAGGGACAGACAGAATTGTTACTGAGTGCCAGAGAATTGTTACTCAGGGACAGACAGAATTGTTACTGAGTGCCAGAGAATTGTTACTCGCACAGACACAAAATTGTTACTTGCACAGACACAGAATTGTTACTCGCACAGACACAGAATTGTTACTCAGGGCCACAGAATTCATACTCAGGGACAGACAGAATTGTTACTGAGTGCCAGAGAATTGTTACTCAGGGACAGACAGAATTGTTACTGAGTGCCAGAGAATTGTTACTCAGGGACAGACAGAATTGTTACTGAGTGCCAGAGAATTGTTACTCGCACAGACACAAAATTGTTACTTGCACAGACACAGAATTGTTACTCGCACAGACACAGAATTGTTACTCAGGGCCACAGAATTCATACTCAGGGACAGACAGAATTGTTACTGAGTGCCAGAGAATTGTTACTCAGGGACAGACAGAATTGTTACTGAGTGCCAGAGAATTGTTACTCAGGGACAGACAGAATTGTTACTGAGTGCCAGAGAATTGTTACTCGCACAGACACAAAATTGTTACTTGCACAGACACAGAATTGTTACTCGCACAGACACAGAATTGTTACTGAGTGCCAGAGAATTGTTACTCAGGGACAGACAGAATTGTTACTGAGTGCCAGAGAATTGTTACTCAGGGACAGACAGAATTGTTACTGAGTGCCAGAGAATTGTTACTCAGGGACAGACAGAATTGTTACTGAGTGCCAGAGAATTGTTACTCGCACAGACACAAAATTGTTACTTGCACAGACACAGAATTGTTACTCGCACAGACACAGAATTGTTACTCAGGGCCACAGAATTCATACTCAGGGACAGACAGAATTGTTACTGAGTGCCAGAGAATTGTTACTCAGGGACAGACAGAATTGTTACTGAGTGCCAGAGAATTGTTACTCAGGGACAGACAGAATTGTTACTGAGTGCCAGAGAATTGTTACTCGCACAGACACAAAATTGTTACTTGCACAGACACAGAATTGTTACTCGCACAGACACAGAATTGTTACTCAGGGCCACAGAATTCATACTCAGGGACAGACAGAATTGTTACTGAGTGCCAGAGAATTGTTACTTAGGGACAGACAGAATTGTTACTGAGTGCCAGAGAATTGTTACTCAGGGACAGACAGAATTGTTACTGAGTGCCAGAGAATTGTTACTCGCACAGACACAAAATTGTTACTTGCACAGACACAGAATTGTTACTCGCACAGACACAGAGTTGTTACTCAGGGCCACAGAATTCATACTCAGGGACAGACAGAATTGTTACTGAGTGCCAGAGAATTGTTACTCAGGGACAGACAGAATTGTTACTGAGTGCCAGAGAATTGTTACTCAGGGACAGACAGAATTGTTACTGAGTGCCAGAGAATTGTTACTCGCACAGACACAAAATTGTTACTTGCACAGACACAGAATTGTTACTCGCACAGACACAGAATTGTTACTCAGGGCCACAGAATTCATACTCAGGGACAGACAGAATTGTTACTGAGTGCCAGAGAATTGTTACTCAGGGACAGACAGAATTGTTACTGAGTGCCAGAGAATTGTTACTCAGGGACAGACAGAATTGTTACTGAGTGCCAGAGAATTGTTACTCAGGGACAGACAGAATTGTTACTGAGTGCCAGAGAATTGTTACTCAGGGACAGACAGAATTGTTACTGAGTGCCAGAGAATTGTTACTCGCACAGACACAAAATTGTTACTTGCACAGACACAGAATTGTTACTCGCACAGACACAGAATTGTTACTCAGGGCCACAGAATTCATACTCAGGGACAGACAGAATTGTTACTGAGTGCCAGAGAATTGTTACTCAGGGACAGACAGAATTGTTACTGAGTGCCAGAGAATTGTTACTCAGGGACAGACAGAATTGTTACTGAGTGCCAGAGAATTGTTACTTGCACAGACACAAAATTGTTACTTGCACAGACACAGAATTGTTACTCGCACAGACACAGAATTGTTACTCGCACAGACACAGAATTGTTACTCAGGGCCACAGAATTCATACTCAGGGACAGACAGAATTGTTACTGAGTGCCAGAGAATTGTTACTCAGGGACACCTAATCGTTGAATTAAATAGTATGTCAGACAACATGCAGAGGAGTGGCAGAGGAGGCAATGTTTTAGGAGCGAGCAGACGTGGCAGCAGAGGAAGGGGTCGAGGCAGCAGTATTCGCAGCCAGAGGCCAGTGCTCCCGGTGTCATCCAGCGGTCGTGTCTCCACCGACAACCCTGCCGTCATTGATTGGTTGGCTCGGTCGTCTTCCTCTTCCCAGGTCACCTCTGACACCTACAGCCAACGGTCGGTGGGTACGTCAGACACAACCGTTAGTTGGCATGGCCCGGGAGCAAGCCCACTGAAATCACGTGTCCTCTACCTGCCCCTGTCCTTTGCTGTTCCCTCACCAAGCGAAGTATCGCATGCTGTGGGCTCAGCCCCACTGTACAGTGAGGAAGAGCTAACAGAGGGCGGTCAGGAACGGGGGGAGACATCGGCCTTTTCAGCAGCCAAGCGAACAAGTACTGGCGAGGAGAGTGGCTCGGTAGCCGGTCTAGAGACAGGTCTGTCTCCTGACCCAGACGCAGCCGAGGGGGCTAGTAGTGAGGCGGAGACCCTACTTGATGATGAGGAGGTTGATCGCACTTGGCAGCCTCGTCGTCATCAGGCAATTTCTTCCGCATCATCAGGAGAAGAGGGTGGCAGCTTGGCAGCGAGCAAAACAGTCGGTGGGTTGCCCAGGAGACAGCAGCAGGGTCGCAGCAGTGTCAGTGGAGCCAAACGTCCACGGAGTAGAGCACCAGCTCCACTGCCAGTAGTGGTGCCGGTGCGCACGGAGGAAGTAGCAGTCAGCCAGTGAGGAGTAGCGGGGGCAAAGTTTCCTACTCGGTGGTGTGGCAATTTTTCCTCAAGCCGCCCGAGGAAGTAAACGTAGCCGTATGTCGACTATGTGGCCAGAAATGCAAGCGTGGCCAGGGGGCCCATGTTGGGACTACAGCGTTGCGTCAGCATATGCAGCGTCACCATTCGGTGGCCTGGGAAAACCGTGATAAACATACGGCGGTTCTGCCTGCCCCAGCCCCCGCTCCATCACCCGCTCCGTTACTTGCTCCGTCACCCGACGTCGTCAATCGCCCTCTATCAGCCAGTCAAGGCTCCAACACCTCTGCTGAGGGGAGTTGTTGCTCGTTGGCATCTTCCGCTCGTTCAGATGCTCCTTCTCCTGCTACTCCTCTTCTCGGATTCCGTCAACAGTCTTTCTTGGAATCCGTTTCCAAGAGACAACAGTTTGCAAGCACGCACCCGACGGTGCAAAAGCTGAACGTCCTCCTGTCCAAGTTGCTGGTGCTGCAGTCCCTCCCTTTCCAACTGGTGGACTCAGCACCTTTCCGAGAAATGATGGCTTGTGCCGCGCCGCGGTGGAGAGTGCCAAGCCGTCATTTCTTTGCCCAAAAGGCAGTGCCAGCCCTGCATTCACATGTAGAAGAGATGGTGGGCCAGTCTTTGAGCATGTCGGTCTCTGCCAAAGTGCACGGCAGCGCCGACGTGTGGAGCTGTAACTACGGTCAGGGACAGTACATGTCATTTACGGCCCACTGGGTGAACGTGGTGCCGGCACAGCCGCACCAGCAACTTGGACAGGTCACGACGCTTTTGCCTCCACGTTTGCACGTCCTTGGTCCAGCAAGCATGTCCGCCTCTACCACCTCTTTTTCCGCCGTGTCCTCAGCCGCCACCCCCGTGCCAAGTCCCATTACCCGACCGGCATATCACATGTGCAGGGCGCAACGGTGTCACGCTGTGCTGCACCTGGTATGCCTTGGCGAACGTAGTCACACAGGGGAGGAACTGCTGAGTGTAATGAACAGAGAAATCGACAGATGGCTGTCTCCGCGCAAACTAAAAATCGGAACCATGTTGACTGACAACGGAAAGAACATGGTGTCTGCTCTGCGTCAAGGAAGGTTGTGCCATGCGCCATGCATGGCTCACGTGTTCAATCTGGTTGTCAAGCGGTTCCTAAAATCCACCATCCCACTGCAAGACATCCTTAAAATGTCACGTAAACTGTGCATGCATTTCAGCCATTCCTACACCGCAAAGAACACCCTCATTGAGCTGCAGCGGCAGAACGGAATTCCACAGCATCGCCTGATCTGCGACGTTGCAACAAGGTGGAATTCAACCCTACACATGTTAGACCGCCTTTACGAGCAGCGAAAGGCCATCACCGATTTCCTGATGTTACAAGCGGATAAAGGTACTCCCCTGTGTAACTTCGATGTCAGCCATTGGCAGCTCATGCGTGACACCTGCCGCTTGCTCAGGCCCTTTGAGGAGGCCACGCTATTCGTGAGTCGGCAGGACTATGGGATGAACGACGTCATTCCTCTGTTGCACGTCCTGGAACAAATGCTGTTAACAATGGCTGGTCAGGGTGCGGTAGACGTGGCGCACAGATCTCAACGCCACATGACCCCTGTGGGGGCAGGACAGGAAGAAGAGGAGGAGGTAGAGGAGGACATTTGTGCTCAGGAATTATTGAGTGAAATGGGTGGTTTTTCCACTCAGCGGACAGGAGTGGAGGAGCAGGAGCATCTGGTAGAGGAGGAGGAGGAGGAGACAGAGGACCCAGACGCACCGTGGCAGTATGCTGTGGAGATGGAGGCAGGGAGTCCCTCGCATTCCTTGGCACAAATGGCCCATAGCATGCTCGGTTGCTTGCGTAGCGACAGCCGAATAATAACCATCAGACAGAGGGATGACTTTTGGCTGTCCACCTTGTTGGACCCTCGCTACCGGTCCAAAATGGTGGCCTTTTTCACACCTGCTGAGAGGGAGGCCAAAATTACGTACTATAAAAACCACCTATGTAGTCAGTTGGTCTCTGCCTTTGTGCGCCAACGTCCATCCTCAGACACTGTGGGCCCTGTGCGCTCGCGTTCCGCTGGCATGGCAGCAGGGGAGGGGTGGGGTGGTAGGAGCAGTGGCAGCTCCACCAGCAGCGGCTGCCTCAGTCTGCAGTCGATGATGAGTAGCTTTCTTCACCAGCGCAGTGAGGAAACTACTAACCAGCCGCAGCAGCAGCAGCAGCATCAGGTGGACCTGGAGCAGGAGCTCAAACAACAGGCTTGGGCCTACTTGGACAGCACCCTGCCAACCGAGGTAGACAATCCCCTTGACTACTGGGCAACGAAACTTGACCTTTGGCCCCAACTAGCTGAATTTGCCCTTGAAAGGCTGTCATGCCCGGCCAGTAGCGTGGCATCGGAGCGCGTGTTTAGTGCGGCAGGAGGTATTGTAACTCCGCGGAGGACACGACTGTCCACCCAAAGTGTGGAGAGACTCACGTTTGTGAAAATGAATCAGGCGTGGATTAGTCTGGATTTCAAACCACCAGTTCCTGACACAACTGACTAAATCCGCCATGAATCATGCCTCAAACATGTGCCACTTTCAGGTCTCCTCACACTGCTGGTGTGTTTAATTTTTTGACATAGGGTGCTGGCAGATTACGGGCCTCCTATAGCTGCTGCCAGGCCCCTAATCTGCCATAGGCCCCTATATACCGCCTCCTCATGCTGCTGCTAGGTCCAGAGTCTCTCATGGGTCCCTGTACGGCCTCCCATTGCTGCTGTCTCCATCGCCACACTCTGCTGCCATGTGCCACTTTCAGGTCTCTTCACACTGCTGGTGTGTTTAATTTTTTGACATAGGGTGCAGGCAGATTACGGGCCTCACATAGCTGCTGCCAGGCCCCTAATCTGCCATGGGCCCCTATATACCGCCTCCTCATGCTGCTGCCAAGTCTAGAGTCTCTCATGGGTCCCTGTACGGCCTCCCATTGCTGCTGTCTCCATCGCCACACTCTGCTGCCATGTGCCACTTTCAGGTCTCTTCACACTGCTGGTGTGTTTAATTTTTTGACATAGGGTGCTGCAAGATAACGGGCCTCACATAGCTGCTGCCAGGCCCCTAATCTGCCATGGGCCCCTATATACCGCCTCCTCATGCTGCTGCCAAGTCCAGAGTCTCTCATGGGTCCCTGTACGGCCTCCCATTGCTGCTGTCTCCATCGCCACACTCTGCTGCCATGTGCCACTTTCAGGTCTCTTCACACTGCTGGTGTGTTAAATTTTTTGACATAGGGTGCAGGCAGATTACGGGCCTCACATAGCTGCTGCCAGGCCCCTAATCTGCCATGGGCCCCTATATACCGCCTCCTCATGCTGCTGCCAAGTCTAGAGTCTGTCATGGGTCCCTGTACGGCCTCCCATTGCTGCTGTCTCCATCGCCACACTCTGCTGCCATGTGCCACTTTCAGGTCTCTTCACACTGCTGGTGTGTTTAATTTTTTGACATAGGGTGCAGGCAGATTACGGGCCTCACATAGCTGCTGCCAGGCCCCTAATCTGCCATGGGCCCCTATATACCGCCTCCTCATGCTGCTGCCAAGTCTAGAGTCTCTCATGGGTCCCTGTACGGCCTCCCATTGCTGCTGTCTCCATCGCCACACTCTGCTGCCATGTGCCACTTTCAGGTCTCTTCACACTGCTGGTGTGTTTAATTTTTTGACATAGGGTGCAGGCAGATTACGGGCCTCACATAGCTGCTGCCAGGCCCCTAATCTGCCATGGGCCCCTATATACCGCCTCCTCATGCTGCTGCCAAGTCCAGAGTCTCTCATGGGTCCCTGTACGGCCTCCCATTGCTGCTGTCTCCATCGCCACACTCTGCTGCCATGTGCCACTTTCAGGTCTCTTCACACTGCTGGTGTGTTAAATTTTTTGACATAGGGTGCAGGCAGATTACGGGCCTCACATAGCTGCTGCCAGGCCCCTAATCTGCCATGGGCCCCTATATACCGCCTCCTCATGCTGCTGCCAAGTCTAGAGTCTCTCATGGGTCCCTGTACGGCCTCCCATTGCTGCTGTCTCCATCGCCACACTCTGCTGCCATGTGCCACTTTCAGGTCTCTTCACACTGCTGGTGTGTTTAATTTTTTGACATAGGGTGCTGCAAGATAACGGGCCTCACATAGCTGCTGCCAGGCCCCTAATCTGCCATGGGCCCCTATATACCGCCTCCTCATGCTGCTGCCAAGTCCAGAGTCTCTCATGGGTCCCTGTACGGCCTCCCATTGCTGCTGTCTCCATCGCCACACTCTGCTGCCATGTGCCACTTTCAGGTCTCTTTACACTGCTGGTGTGTTAAATTTTTTGACATAGGGTGCAGGCAGATTACGGGCCTCACATAGCTGCTGCCAGGCCCCTAATCTGCCATGGGCCCCTATATACCGCCTCCTCATGCTGCTGCCAAGTCTAGAGTCTGTCATGGGTCCCTGTACGGCCTCCCATTGCTGCTGTCTCCATCGCCACACTCTGCCATGTGCCACTTTCAGGTCTCTTCACACTGCTGGTGTGTTTAATTTTTTGACATAGGGTGCAGGCAGATTACGGGCCTCACATAGCTGCTGCCAGGCCCCTAATCTGCCATGGGCCCCTATATACCGCCTCCTCATGCTGCTGCCAAGTCCAGAGTCTCTCATGGGTCCCTGTACGGCCTCCCATTGCTGCTGTCTCCATCGCCACACTCTGCTGCCATGTGCCACTTTCAGGTCTCTTCACACTGCTGGTGTGTTAAATTTTTTGACATAGGGTGCAGGCAGATTACGGGCCTCCCATAGCTGCTGCCAGGCCCCTAATCTGCCATGGGCCCCTATACCGCCTCCTCATGCTTCTGCCAAGTCCAGAGTCTCTCATGGGTCCCTGTACGGCCTCCCATTGCTGCTGTCTCCATCGCCACACTCTGCTGCCATGTGCCACTTTCAGGTCTCTTCACACTGCTGGTGTGTTTAATTTTTTGACATAGGGTGCAGGCAGATTACGGGCCTCACATAGCTGCTGCCAGGCCCCTAATCTGCCATGGGCCCCTATATACCGCCTCCTCATGCTGCTGCCAAGTCCAGAGTCTCTCATGGGTCCCTGTACGGCCTCCCATTGCTGCTGTCTCCATCGCCACACTCTGCTGCCATGTGCCACTTTCAGGTCTCTTCACACTGCTGGTGTGTTTAATTTTTTGACATAGGGTGCAGGCAGATTACGGGCCTCACATAGCTGCTGCCAGGCCCCTAATCTGCCATGGGCCCCTATATACCGCCTCCTCATGCTGCTGCCAAGTCCAGAGTCTCTCATGGGTCCCTGTACGGCCTCCCATTGCTGCTGTCTCCATCGCCACACTCTGCTGCCATGTGCCACTTTCAGGTCTCTTTACACTGCTGGTGTGTTTAATTTTTTGACATAGGGTGCAGGCAGATTACGGGCCTCACATAGCTGCTGCCAGGCCCCTAATCTGCCATGGGCCCCTATATACCGCCTCCTCATGCTGCTGCCAAGTCTAGAGTCTGTCATGGGTCCCTGTACGGCCTCCCATTGCTGCTGTCTCCATCGCCACACTCTGCCATGTGCCACTTTCAGGTCTCTTCACACTGCTGGTGTGTTTAATTTTTTGACATAGGGTGCAGGCAGATTACGGGCCTCACATAGCTGCTGCCAGGCCCCTAATCTGCCATGGGCCCCTATATACCGCCTCCTCATGCTGCTGCCAAGTCCAGAGTCTCTCATGGGTCCCTGTACGGCCTCCCATTGCTGCTGTCTCCATCGCCACACTCTGCTGCCATGTGCCACTTTCAGGTCTCTTCACACTGCTGGTGTGTTAAATTTTTTGACATAGGGTGCAGGCAGATTACGGGCCTCACATAGCTGCTGCCAGGCCCCTAATCTGCCATGGGCCCCTATATACCGCCTCCTCATGCTGCTGCCAAGTCCAGAGTCTGTCATGGGTCCCTGTACGGCCTCCCATTGCTGCTGTCTCCATCGCCACACTCTGCTGCCATGTGCCACTTTCAGGTCTCTTCACACTGCTGGTGTGTTTAATTTTTTGACATAGGGTGCAGGCAGATTACGGGCCTCACATAGCTGCTGCCAGGCCCCTAATCTGCCATGGGCCCCTATATACCGCCTCCTCATGCTGCTGCCAAGTCTAGAGTCTCTCATGGGTCCCTGTACGGCCTCCCATTGCTGCTGTCTCCATCGCCACACTCTGCTGCCATGTGCCACTTTCAGGTCTCTTCACACTGCTGGTGTGTTTAATTTTTTGACATAGGGTGCAGGCAGATTACGGGCCTCACATAGCTGCTGCCAGGCCCCTAATCTGCCATGGGCCCCTATATACCGCCTCCTCATGCTGCTGCCAAGTCCAGAGTCTCTCATGGGTCCCTGTACGGCCTCCCATTGCTGCTGTCTCCATCGCCACACTCTGCTGCCATGTGCCACTTTCAGGTCTCTTCACACTGCTGGTGTGTTAAATTTTTTGACATAGGGTGCTGGCAGATTACGGGCCTCCCATTGCTGCTGCCAGACATGTAATCTGCCATGGGCCCCTATATACCGCCTCCCATTGCTGCTGCCAGACATGTAATCTGCCATGGGCCCCCGTACCGACTCCTCATGCTGTGACGTTGCAACAAGGTGTAATTCAACCCTACATATGTTAGACCGCCTTTACGAACAGCTAAAGGCCATCACAGATTTCCTGATGTTAAAAGCGGATAAAGGTACTCCCTGTGTAACTTAGATGTCAGCCATTGTCAGCTCATGTGTGACACCTGCGCTTGCTCAGGCCCTTTGAGGAGGCCACGCTATTCGTGAGTCGGCAGGACTATGGGATGAATGAGGTCAAATCGGCCATGGGCCCCCGTACCGCCTGTTCACGCTGATGCTGGTCCCACAGTGTGACCTGGGTCCCTGTACGGCCTCCCATTGCTTCCACTCTGCCATGTACCTCTTTGAAATCTCCTCACACTCCTGCGGTTGTCCATTTTGTCATAGGTTGCTGGCAGATTAGCGGCCTTCCATAGGTGCCGCCAGGCCCCATATCGACCATGGGCCCCCGTACCTCCTGGTCACGCTGCTGCTGAGCCCACAGTGTGACCTGGGTCCCTGTACGGCCTCCCATTGCTTCCACTCTGCCATGTGCCACTTTGAAATCTCCTCACACTCCTGCGGTTGTCCATTTTGTCATAGGTTGCTGGCAGATTACAGGCCTTCCATAGGTGCCACCAAGCCCCATATCGGCCATGGGTGTGATTCTAAGATCGACGGCACTCATCTGCATGTCATACTGACAGACAGTATTATTTCTCTTCCCCAGCAGACTCCAAGGGCATTTAAATTAAAGGTACAGTGTTCTGCACTAATATTAAGTCTCTCTGAAGCCTAGAAACACCCTTTTTTAAGTTAAATTCACAGCGAATTTATTCGACTCGAATCGAATATTGTCCACGAATTCGCCGAATCAGTCGAATCGAATTTTTCATTTCTTCGCTCATCTCTAATTGGCTTGATGCAAAAAAGTGGGGAAACAAAAAGCCAAATCTGACACATTCCATACAAAACCCCAAAAATGGACTGGACAAAATTATTGGCACCCTCCATGTAATATTTGGTAGGACACCCCTTGGAGGAACACCTGAAATCAATGGCTTCCTGTCACCATCAATGAGTTTCTTCTACCTCTCTACTGGAATTTTGGATCGCTCTTCTTTCTCCAACTGCTCCAGGTCTCTCAGATTGGAAGGTTCCCTTTCCCAACTGCTGTTCTGAGATCTCTCCACAGGAGCTCTATGGGATGGAGTTCTGGACTCATTGCTGGCCAGTTCAGTCCTCTCCAGCGCTTTGTCTGAAACCATTTCTGGGGGCTTTTTGACGTGTGCTTTGGGTCATTGTCCTGCTGGAAGACCCATGACCTCTGACGGAGACCCAACTTTCTGACACCGGGCCTTACATTGCGCCCCAGAATTCTTTGGTAGTCTTCATATTTCATAATGCCATGCACACGGCCAAGACATCCAGTGTCTGAAGCAGCAAAGCAACCCCAAAACATCAGTGACCCCCCACCATGTGTGACTGGAGGGACTGTGACCCCCCCACCATGTGTGACTGGAGGGATTGGGTTTTTTTCTTTAAAGGTCTCATTGCTTTTTCTGAGAACAGTACAATGATGGGCTTTACCAAAAAGCTGCCGTTTTGTTACGTCTGTCCACAGAACATTCTCCCAGAAGGATTTTGGCTTCCTCAGATATGTTTTGGCAAACACCAACCTGGCTTCCAATATGTTTCTGTGTCAGCAGTGGGGTCCTCCTGGGTCTTCTCCCATATTTCTGTGTCAGCAGTGGGGTCCTCCTGGGTCTCCCACCATATTTCTGTGTCAGCAGTGGGGTCCTCCTGGGTCTCCTACCATATTTCTGTGTCAGCAGTGGGGTCCTCCTGGGTCTCCCACCTTATTTCTGTGTCAGCAGCGGGGTCCTCCTGGGTCTCACACCATATTTCTGTGTCAGCAGTGGGGTCCTCCTGGGTCTCCCACCATATTTCTGTGTCAGCGGTGGGGTCCTCCTGGGTCTCCCACTATATTTCTGTGTCAGCGGTGGGGTCCTCCTGGGTCTCCCACTATATTTCTGTGTCAGCGGTGGGGTCCTCCTGGGTCTCACACCATATTTCTGTGTCAGCAGTGGGGTCCTCCTGGGTCTCCCACTATATTTCTGTGTCAGCAGTGGGGTCCTCCTGGGTCTCCCACCATATTTCTGTGTCAGCAGCGGGGTCCTCCTGGGTCTCCCACTATATTTCTGTGTCAGCAGTGGGGTCCTCCTGGGTCTCCCACCATATTTCTGTGTCAGCGGTGGGGTCCTCCTGGGTCTCCCACCATATTTCTGTGTCAGCAGTGGGTTCCTCCTACCATAGCGCCCCTCTTCATTCATATGGTGACGTATAGTGCGAGCGGACACAGTTGTACCCGGTGCCTGAAGGCCAGCTTGGATTTGTCTGGAAGTTGATGGAGGTTCTTTAGCCACCATTCCAACAATCCTTCGTTGCAATCTTTGATCAAATTTTCTCTTTTGTCCACGTCCAGGGAGATTAGCTGCAGTGCCATGGGCTGTAAACGTCTTGACAATGTTGCATACAGTGGACACAAGAACATTAGGATCTCTGGAGATGGACTTGTCACCCTGAGATTGTCCATGCTTTTCCACCATTTTTGTTCACCAATCCTCAGACAATTCTTTGCTGCTCTTTCTCTCATCCATGCTCCATGTGGCACACAGAGACACCCAACAGGAATTTTTACCATCTTGCCTTGTTGTCGGTGTGATTTCTATATTGTCAGCGCCCGGTCATGGATATGGGGGGGTTTAATGACAAATTACAGGAGCATCACACACTTAGAATACAACTATTTCTTACAATTTTGAGAAGGTGCCACTAATTTTGTCTATTTTTGGTGTTTTGTGTGGAATGGGTCAGATTTGGCTTTTTGTTCCTCCACTTTTTTGTGTTACCAATACAAACCAAAGAAATACACATGAGAATGCCGAAACATTTGTCATTGCGACAATTTTCTGGGGGAAGTGGTGCGTTATCTGATAGAAATGCAGGGGGGGAGGGGCAATACCAGCATGTAAACCACACGGGTCTGGAAGATTCTCCTGCAGAGAATGTTTGCTGAATGTCATATTTTCTGCTGTACAGAGCGCCCCCTATGTGTATAATAGAACAACGCATCTATATAAGGAACACAACGCAGGACACAGAGATCAGGCAGTTTTCTTGTTTTATTGCTGAGAAGGATTCTGGATTCCAGCACTTCAGTCAGACTTGGACTTACAAATACAAAAATAGATTCAGAGAATATTATAGAAGAGCCTACAAAGTGGATCAGCGGTCCCTATCCCACAGAGCTTGCACTCTAAGTCAGTGTTTGGTGAAACCCCTTTCAACAGCACAGGACCTATAACTCATGGCATGTCCTGGCAGCCTGTGATTGGTGGGGGATGATGGGACTTGTAGTTCATGTGTGGATGGATGGATGCAGAGCTGAGTCTATGCTGTTATTAAGGTACGGGTTTGATGACCTGAGATGATTGAGATCAGGGGTCTCCAGGAGTAGAGGGGGCCACACTGTATATTCTACAAATATTTGCAGGCTGGAAAAATCCCCATCGGGGTCCCTATCAGAGTGCGCCTTTGCATCAGGGTCCTTATCAGAGTCCCACCTTAAATCAGAATCTCCCTTACATCAGGGTCCTTATTAGAGTCCCCTTTACATCAGGGTCCCCATCAGGGCTCCCTTACATCAGAGTCTGCTATAGGAGGTCACTCTGCAATCAGGGTCTCCATCCTCGTCATGCCTTTAAAAAAAAGAATCCCCCATAAATCAGGTTGCCCATCACAGTCCCCCTTTACATTAGGTTCCCCATCAGAACCTATGTCTGGCTGTTCAGGAAAGGGGAGGGGATATCAGCAACATCACTGCCCAAATATGGCCACTCCCCCCCCCCTCCCTTATATACGTAGTTGGTAACAGTTTGGGGGGTTGTCATTCAGAAAGCAGTACCATTGTCAAACATTTGGGTGTTTTTATTTCTAGGTTCAATCTTTTTTTTTCTGAATGAGCAGGGGTACTAAGGTGTACCCCATACTCATTCACTAGGGGGGTAGCATCTAGGGGCTTCCAGATTCTGATAAGCCCTCTGCCCACAGACCCACACTGCACCTGGCTAGGGTTGTATGGAAGAGGCCCTTGTCCTCGACATGGAGTTAAGGTGCTTTTCTGGGGGTTCCCCTCATGTTGAGGGCATACAGCATGGTATAGTTCAGGAGGGTGGGGTGTCTACACGCTCATCTTCCCCACGTTCCTGTCCATCCAGGCTTCATACTCAGATTAAAGGTCTGTAACCAGTGCAGGATCATCAAGATGGGACATGGTCATTGGTAGGAAGGATGGAAGCCATATCTCTGTCATGGTCATTAGGAAGGATAGAAGCCATATCTCTGTCATGGTCATTGGTAGGAAGGATGGAAGCCATATCTCTGTCAGCTCCTTGACTCCCTTCACCTTTATCCATCCTGTCTGTCCCAGGCCTGTCTCCCATTTTGTCAGTTCCTAACCTTCCTTCATCTCTCATAGAAACAACTTACATCTTCATTCGTCCAGTAAAGCAAAACATCGGGTAGAGCAGCATTTGGTAGCAGTTATTTGCATTTCACATTTATTAGGAAACGCTCCCGAGAGATTCATCGCCTTGTTGTAAGCAGCACCGAGGAAGGCAAAGTATGATGCAAATTCAAGTGCAAACTCTTTAGAATGTGTATTTATATCTGTGTCTCTCATGATGACAATATCTCTTGAAGGCTTCTCAAATATCACCAAATTCTGCATTGCTCGAGGCATTGCTTTTTCTCCGTCATTCTCTTTATAACCTCCATCTCATCCCTTCTATCTCAAATCCTACTCATTCTATACTAAACAGCAATTGGATTAATCAAACCAATAAAAAATAGGTGTCCAATAAAAATGGAGAATGTATAATTATTACAGTATATGGCCAAACATGGCCGGGCCATCATTTCTACCTGTATGGGCAAAAGCATGTGGACATTCATTTGAAGCTTGGAGTTCATGTGTTTCCAGTGAAGGGTGTTGGTAACAGGGGCGGACTGACCATTTGGAAACTCGGGCACTGCCCGAGGGCCTGGGGTCAGTAGTGGGCCCCATGAGATGCCCCTGGTACCTTTTTCATAGGCTTTTTTGAGTTTGGGCAAGGACACAGGGGCCCCATGATCCCCTATTGCCCAGGGGCCCCATGAGTTGTCAGTCCGCCCCTGGTTGGTAATACTACACCATATAATAACAATGTAGACAAATGTGTGCTTCCAACCTTGTGGAAACAGTTTGGTGAAGACCCTTTTCTGTTCCACCATGACTGTGCCTCTGTGTACAAAGCCAGCTCCATAAAGACATGGTTTGACCAGTTTGGTGTGGAGGAACTTGAGTGTCCTGCACAGAGCCCTGACCTCAACCCTACTGAACACCTTTTGGGATGAACTGGAACAACCATTGTGAGCTGGGTCTTCTCATCCAACATCAGTATTTGACCTCGCAAATGCTCTTTAGGCTGGATGGGCACACATTCCCACAGACAAACTCCAAAATGTTGAGGCAAGCCTTCTCAGAAGATTGGATCCAGCTTCATAGAGACATGATTTGACCAGTTTGGTGTGGAGGAACTTGAGTGTCCTGCACAGAGTCCTGATCTCAACCATACTGAACACCTTTTGGGATGAACTGGAACAACCATTGTGAGCCGGGTCTTCTCATCCAACATCAGTACCTGACCTCACAAATGCTCTTTAGGCTGGATGGGCACACATTCCCACAGATAAACTCCAAAATGTTGAGGGAAGCCTTCTCAGAAGAGTGGATCCAGCTACATAGAAACACGATTTGACCAGTTTGATGTAGAGAAACCTGACTGTCCTGCACAGAGCCCTGTCCTCAGCCCTACTGAACACCTTTATGATGAATTGGAATGCTGATCACGAGACGGGTCTCCTCAAAACACCAACACCTGTAGACTCATGTGGACTCAATGCGGTCTGTTATTTAATTTGTGTTTTGTTTCACCTTTTTTACTCCACTATTGGTGGGGCTATTTTTTGCCTACTGAATGTAATAGCTGCTTTTTTCTTCCTGTTAATTTGATACCTGAGTGCAAGATCACGAGATGGGTCTTCCATACAACATCAGTACCTGACTTCAACCTTACTGAACACCTTTGGGGTGACATGGAATGCCGATCAAGAGATGGATCTTCCATACAGCATCAGTACCTGACTTCAACCCTACTGAACACCTTTGAGGTGACATGGATTGCCGATCATGACATGGGTCTTCCATACAACATCAGTACCTGACCTCAACCCTACTGAATACCTTTGGGGTGACATGAAATGCCGATCAAGAGATGGGTCTTCCATACAACATCAGTATCTGACCTCAACCCTACTGAATACTGTTGGTGTGACATGGAATGCCAATCAGGAGATGGGTCTTCCATACAACATCAGTAACTGACTTCAGTCTTCAGCCTTACTGAATACCTTTGGGGTGACATGGAATGCCAATTTACGAGATGGGTCTTCCATACAACATCAGTATCAGAGCTCAACCCTACTGAACACCTTAGGGATGAATTGGAATGCCGATCATGAGATGGGTCTTCCATACATCAGTATCTGACTTCAACCCTATTGAGCACCTTAGGGATGAATTGGAATGCCGATCATGAGATGGGTCTTCCATACAACATCAGTACCTGACTTCAACCCTACTGAATACCTTTGGGGTGACAGGGAATGCCGATTACGAGATGGGTCTTCCATACAACATCAGTACCTGACTTCAACCTTACTGAACACCTTAGGGATGAATTGGAATGCCAATCACAGGACGGGTCTTCCATACAACATCAGTACCTGACCTCAACCCTACTGAATACCTTTGGGGTGACATGGAATGCCGATCAGGAGATGGGTCTTCCATACAACATCAGTACCTGACTTCAACTTTACAGAACACCTTTGGGGTGACATGGAATGCCAATCACAAGACGGGTCTTCCATACAACATCAGTACCTGCCCTCAACCCTACTGAATACCTTTAGGGTGACATGGAATGCCGATCAGGAGATGGGTCTTCCATACAACATCAGTATCAGAGCTCAACCCTACTGAACACCTTCGGGATGAATTGGAATGCCGATCATGAGATGGGTCTTCCATACATCAGTACCTGACTTCAACCCTATTGAGCACCTTAGGGATGAATTGGAATGCTGATCATGAGATGGGTCTTCCATACAGTACAACATCAATACCTGACTTCAACCTTACTGAATACCTTTGGGGTGACATGGAATGCTGATCAAGAGATGTGTCTTCCATACAACATCACTACCTGACTTCAACCCTACTGAGCATCTTTGGATTTAATTGGAATGCTGACTGTAGGCCAAGGGGTTGATTTACTAAAACTGGAGCACTCAGAATCTGGTGCAGTTGTGCATGGTAGTCAATCAGCTTCTAACTTCAGCTTGTTCATCTAAGCTTTGGCAATACAACCTGGAAGCTGATTGGTTTCTGTGTCGGAGCTGCAACAGATTTTAAAATCCTACACCCACAGTTGATCCAGAGGAAGGTAAAAAAACAGAAAACCATGATCCAATTTGCTCGTGCAGGGGAAAATAAATCCTTCCTGATCCCTCGAGAGGCGATTGGATGTTCCCTGGATCAACTTTCCCTATAAATGTTATATCCAGTTATATTCTGTGTATCCAAGAAAGGATCCAGGACTTTTTTGAAGCAATCCATAATGCTGTGATTTATTGGGCTGATTAGCCAAATATTGATTTTTATGGTAAATGTTTGGAAGATGTTTCAGTAAACATGCTTTATACAGTAATATGAGGTTGTCCGTTCTCTGTACCAGTAAAGTCTCATTCGTTTTTTGTGGTTTTTCATACGATATATCAGGGATGAGGAACGTTTGCAGTCTAGTTTATATAATGATACCTTTAATACAACTTAAAAAAAATAATTTCACCCTTGCAGCTCAATGAGAGGAATGGAGAGGCTGCACGTTCGTAGTGTTAAAATCACTCCATTCATTCCCAGTCTTTTAATAGAGAAGTGTTGGAATCTATAACCCCCCCCAATTTATACTCACCAACATGAGTGGCTGTAGCAGCAATCTGATGCTGCAGCTTTCCCTCTCTGGGTCCTATACCAAGAACGGAGTGATCAAAGACTGTTCATTGCTCATTTCTCAGTGCGCAGTGAGCAGTGGCTGTCAGTCTTCGGCTCATTGCTGTGCCCCTCCAGTGCTCACTGGAGTGCCAGGCTGTGGATTATTATTACAGGTACTTGTATAGCGTCGTCAGTTTACGCAGCGCTTTACATATATATTGTACAGTCACATCAGTCCCCACCCACGAGGAGCGTACATTCTAAGGCCCCTAACCCTCAAGGGGCGTACAATCTAAGGTCCCTAACCCTCAAGGGGCGTAAAATCTAAGGTCCCTAACCCTCAAGCGGCATACAATCTAAGGTCCCTAACCCTCAAGGGGCGTACAATCTAAGGTCCCTAACCCTCAAGGGGCGTACAATCTAAGGTCCCTAACCCTCAAGGGGCGTACAATCTAAGGTCCCTAACCCTCAAGGGGCGTACAATCTAAGGTCCCTAACCCTCAAGGGGCGTACAATCTAAGGTCCCTAACCCTCAAGGGGCGTACAATCTAAGGTCCCTAACCCTCAAGGGGCGTACAATCTAAGGTCCCTAACCCTCAAGGGGCGTACAATCTAAGGTCCCTAACTCACATTCATACATACCCATATTAGAGCCAATTTAGACAGGATCCAATTAACCTACCAGCATGTCTTTGGAGTGTGGGAGGAAACCTACGCAGGCACAGGGAGAACATGCAAACTCCAGGCCAGGGGCGGACTGACCATTTGGGAACTCGGGCACTGCCCGAGGGCCCGGGGTCGGTAGGGGGCCCCATGAGATGCCCCTGGTACCTTTCATATACTTTTTTAGGTGTGGTTTGATTGTGGGCGAGGACACAGGGGCCCCATAATCCCCTATTGCCCAGGGGCCCCATGAGTTGTCAGTCCACCCCTGCTCTAGGCAGGTGGTGCGGATTTGAACCGATGACTCTAGTACTGCCAGGCGGAGGTGCTAACCATTTAGCCGCTGTGCTGCCCCTATTGGGAGGGAGTGACTGGTTCAGGCTTTCAGCAGTGCGTTGAGAGTATTTGGTCCAGGCATCTAGGCAGATCCCGTCATTATTGTCAGGAACCCTGCAGAGCCTAGGCTGGCTCAGTGGCATCAGCCAACAGCGGGCTTGACCCAGAACCTGGGTCAGAGGAGTGCAGAATTAGGTGCCCACAGGGGACGTAGGGCCACAACAGCTTTGGTCATACTTCTCCTTTAATAAATGCTCCTGTTTATGATAGGACATGTTTCATCTTTTTTCAATAATCTGTATTATTTATCCATGTCAGTAACAAGAGGCTGAAGCTGTAATACCAACAATATGAGCTGAAATCCATGGAGTTTATATCAAATCAAAGTTTTTTTTTCTAGGCCGCACTGATGTCACTTCACAATTGGGTCATTTTAAGGACACTTGTAGCTTTCAGGGAATAAATGGCAGATTTCATTTAATTTCCAGGACAAGTCATTAAATCTGTTCTCTCTCTGTTTCAGTAGTTACTCGTGTTACAATACAATAATAGAGGCGACCTTTTCTCCGCGCCGGGCAGCAGTCACTAGACTTACAGCGCACTAAAATCTTATCTGTCGCCTCTCAGGTGTTCGCCCCCCCTTCCCCGGCAGTCTATTTCTCATTATTTGATTTCTTTGTTAAGGCTGGTAATAGGGTTTTGGCGCTCACCTCTACATGGGGTGTTTGTGGTGAGAATACGACCCAGTCTGCCCGCCATGCCTTATAATTAGCAGAAATGAATAAATGCACCCACCTTGAAATGAAAATGTGGACAAGGAAAGGAAGAGGGGGAGAAAGAGATGAAGAGAGGGAAAAAACGAAGGAAGGAAGAGGAAAAGGAGGGGGGAAAAAAAGGAAGGAAGGGACTGGGAGAGGAAAGGAAGAATGGAAGAAAGAAATGAAGAGAGGAAAGAAGGAAGGGCGAAAGGATGGAAGAGGGAAAGAGAATAGGAAGGAAGGAAGAGGAAAAGGAGGGGAAAAAAGGAAGGAAGAGACTGGGAGAGAGGAAGACGGAAGGAAGGAAGTTAGGAAAGAAATAAGGAAGTGGGAAAGAGAAAAGGAAAAAGGGGAAGGAAGGAAGGAACAGACTGGGAGAGAGGAAGAGAGAAGGAAGGAAGGAAGAAAGGAAGGGAGGAAGAGACTGGGAGAGAGAAGGAAGGAAGGAAGGAAGGAAGGAAGGAAGGAAGGGACTGGGAGAGAGGAAGAGAGAAGGAAGGAAGGAAGAGACTGGGAATGAGGAAGAGAGAAGGAAGGAAGGAAGGAAGGAAGGAAATAAGGAAGTGGTAAAGAGAAAAGGAAGAGAGGAAGGAAGGAAAGAAGGAAGGAAGGAAGGAAGGAAGGAAGAAAGGAAGGAAGAGACTGGGAGAGAGGAAGACAGAAGGAAGGAAGTTAGGAAATAAATAAGAAAGCGGGAAAGAGAAAAGGAAGAGGGGAAGGAAGGAAGGGAAGCAGGAAGGAAAGCAGGAAGGAAGGAAGAGGAAAGCAGGGGAAAGGAAGGAAGGATGAAAAGTGGACAAGGAAAGAAAGAGGGGGAGAAAGAAATGAAGAGAGGAAAGAAGGAAGGAAGGGAGAAAGGACGGAAGATGGGAAGAGACTAGTAAGGAAGGAAAGGGAAAAGGAGGGAAAAAGAAAGGAAGGAGGGAAGGAATTGCATTTATTATTTTCTTCCATTGGAAACTACAAAGAATTGCAACCCTGCCATTTTTAGCGCATGCAGCTGCCATGCTCAGGCTCCTAGTATCTGTGTGGTGGTGGTACACCAGGGTCAATGGGGTATAACTCAGGGAGCAGGGTAAGGATCCAAGGAACAACCCAGGGTGACCACCGGAAAAATAAGAGAAGAAGCGGGAGAGCTCTTAGAGTGTAATATAGCACAGTGGCCTAATGGTTAGCACTTCCACCTGGCAGAACTAGGATTGTTGGTTTGAATCCCAACCACAGCACCACCTGCCTGGAGTTGGCATGTTCTCCCTGTGCCTGTGTGGGTTTCCTCCGGGTACTCTGATTTCCTTCAACACTCCAAAGACATGCTGGGAGGTTAATTGGCTCCTGTCTAAATTGTCCCTAGTATGTATGGATGTGAATTAGGGACCTTAGATTGTATGCTCCTCGGGGGCGGGGACTGATGTGAATGTACAATATATATGTAAAGTGCTGCATAAATTGACAGTTCTATATAAGTATTATATGTGTGACTATTAATTTCAAAAATAGTAGTTTAGACAGGAATGCTGAACATAGTAACACATAGTGAGGTTGCAGTAACCACAAGTGGAGAATATTCCTGTCCCCATGCTGGATAGAGTTGGTTGCTCTTGATGCCTCAGGGGTCCCAGTGCTCGGTCCTTGAAGGGGCTATCAGGAGGATAACTTGTTTTAGAAAAAGTAAAATCCTGTTGGTGATTCAGCACAGGCACCCATTGGGATGTGTGGTGTGCTCTGCTTGGAGTCATCATATTTGACAAACATCAAGTTACTTTATTTAATTTTTGTTTTTATTTTCACCAAAGAATGAAATTAAGTTACTTGATGTTCATCAGCTACAATGACTCCGCCCCGTCTCTAGACCCACCACACGTCCCAAAGGGCCCCTCTGCCACTCGACTCACTGATGGGTTTTTACTTTGTTCTCAAACAACCTGCTCAGGATCCTGTAGACTATTCCAAGGTATGATCCTTTGGTTAGAGGGCTGGATGGAAGGAAGGGGGGAGAGGAAGGAAGAGGGGGAGAGGAAGGAAGGAAGGGGGGAGAGGAAGGAAGGAAGGGGGGAGAGGAAGGAAGGAAGGGTGGGGAAAAGTGTAGGAAGGAAGGGGGGAGGAAGGAAGACGGAAGGAAGTTAGCAAAGAAATAAGGAAGCAGGAAAGAGAAAAAGGAAAAGGGGAAAGAAGGAAGGAAGAAGGAAAGAAGAGGGAAAGGAAGGAAGGCAGAGGAATAGGTAGGAAGGAGGAAAGGTGGAAAAGGAAAGGAAGAGGAGGAGAAAGAAATGAAGAGAGGAAAAAAGGAAGGAAGGATGAAAGGAAGGAAGAAGGGAAGGGAATAGGAAGGAAGAGAGTGGAAAAGGAGGGGAAAAAGGAAGGAAGAAGGGAAGTAAGCAAGCAAGGAAGGAAGAAGGAAGAGGGGGAGAGGGGGGAAGGAAGGAAGAGACTGGGAGAGAGGAAGACAGAAGAAAGGAAGTTAGTAAAGAAATAAGGAAGCGGGAAAGAGAAAAGGAAGAGGGGAAGGAAGGAAAGAAGGAAGGAAGAAGGAAAGAGGGAAAGGAAGGAGGAAAAGTGGACAAGGAAAGGAAGAGGGGGAGAAAGAAATGAAGAGAGGAAAAAAGGAAGGAAGTGGGGAAAGGAAGGGAATAGGAAGGAAGGAAGAGGAAAAGGGGGGGGGGAGAAAGGAAGGAAGAAGGGAAGGAAGGAAGAGACTGGGAGAGAGGAAGACAGAAGGAAGGAAGTTAGGAAATAAATAAGGAAGCAGGAAAGAGAAATGGAAGAGGGGAAGAGAATAGGAAGGAAGGAAGGAAAGAAGACAGAGGGAAAGGAAGAAGTATCAATGGTCTACAAGTGTGGTGAGGCCACTGTACTTGTGCTCCTCTGAGAACTATTAGTCCCTTTGGGGGTATAAATATAGGACTTTTATCTTCAACATTAGCAGTTTAGTTAGGAGTTCTGGAGCTGGAAATGCTGCGAATAGTAACTTACATTTGTTGAGATTGCAGTGACCCTATTGGGTTTTAATGTGTAATAAAAATGCATTTCAACATACAGTATATATATTTATTTATTGAAAAATAATTTTAAATATATTGCATATGGCCAAAATTGTAGCATTTCAAATATATTTTTCTTCCATATGGGTCAACCCAGGAAAATGCTGCATTATGGCCTCTAGATGGAGCTGACGATTGCAGTGGGTGCCGAGGGATGAGGCGTTGACCGTTCTGTGTAGGTGAGAGACCTCAGAGAGTCTAAAAAATGCCACCCTGCAGGGGCGTGACTACACATCATGGGGCTCAATAGCACCAGGCTGACTGGGCAGCCTGGCAACGTCTCTGACTCTACAGGAGAGGCAGCAGGAGGACTGTCAGCGTAGTCGGTGCATTACTATATTAAGTTGTCAGGGAACAGAATGCAAAGAAGTTGTCAGGGAAGATCAACAGTGCAGGAAATTACCTTTTACATGGATTAATTTTCCAGTTAACTGCTTTGTCCTCGGACTTTTTCAACATCCCAGATCTCATGGACCCCAACGGTAATCATCGTGTTCTGCCGGCCCAGAAAGGCTCCCTGCGCCTCCTGCTGGCAGAACACGATAGCGCTGCCGGAGGGATTCCCTCATCCACACTGACTGTATAGATCAGGGGTGCTCAACTTTTTGAAGAGTCAAGTGGTTACCAGTCGTGGGTAACAATGAAATGAAATGGTTCCGGATGTTACTTTTTTTTATATTTTTAACCACTTCCAGTCCGGACACTTCCCCCCCCCCCCCCCCCCTCCCCTTCCAGTCCAGGCCAATTTTCAGCTTTCAGAGCTGTCACGCTTTGAATAACAATTTTGCGGTCATGCAACACTGTACCCGTATGAATTCTTCAGCATTTCTTTGAGACAGATAAAGCTTTATTTTGGTGGTATTTATTCACCGCTGGGATTTTTGTTTTTTTTTTTGCTATATGAAATGAAAAAGTCCAAAAATGTTGAAAAAAAGTGTTTTTCTTATATAATTTTGCAAATAAATAATCTTTCTCCATAAATCTTGGCCAAAATGTATTCAGCTATCTTTTTAGTGAAAAAAAAAAAAAATAACCCAAATTAGTTTATAACCAAAAATGATAATTTTTCTAATTTTTTTTTTACATTTTTATTTTATTATTTATGGAGTTTTTTTTTACATACTGTAACCCTAGCAGTACAGTCACCATGGTAACACTGTACTACTTGTGGGGGTGAAGAAGATTTTATTTTTTTTTACACTGATTGCTTTTACACCCATAAAGACTGTAAAAGCAATCATTTCTCCTTCTCTCTGGCTGCATTCCTGCAGCCATTGAGAAATACTGTCTTAGCTGTGATTGGTCATAGTTTGTCACATGGTACAAGGTTGTTGTGAATAGCCCTGTACCATGTGATCTCTGTGATCATTCACAGATTTCACACGTAGTAAGCAATGATGTCAGAAGTAACATCTTGCTTACTACTCTGCATGTGATCACTGATTGGCCAATCAGTGATCACATGATCGGAACCTCACACAGAGGTCCCGTACAACGGTCGGTGTTCCACTGTGTCAGGAAGACACAGCGGGCACCGGATCGTGGTGTTGCGCGCTCCCAGGGAGCGCGCACAAGCAGGGGGCGGGGACACACAAATCTCTCTCTCAACCCCCCACCTCACCCCCTCGGTCTCTGCCCGAATCACACACCTACTGAGCGACATATCTGACTGGATGTCGCTCCACTTCCTTAAACTGAACCTCTCCAAAACCGAGTTTCTTGTCTTCCCCCCCAACCTGGACACCACCCCCCATTGACTTCTCCATCACATCCAACAACGCCACCATCAAACCCGCCAGAGTACTGGGTGTCATTCTGGACTCCAACCTATCCTTCCAGCCCCAAGTCCAATCTTTAACAAACTCGTGCCGCCTCCACCTCCACAACATGCAGACTCCACCTCCGCAACATGCAGACTCCACCTCCGCAACATCGCCAAAATCCGCACGTTCCTAACCCCAGAAACCACTAAACAGCTCATCCACTCCCTCATCATATCACGACTCGACTACTGCAACTCCCTCCTCACTGGCCTGCCTCGCCGCTGGCTATCCCCGCTTCAGTCCATCCTGAACACGGCTGCCAGACTCATTCACCTTTCCAACCGCTCCGTCTCCGCCACCCCCCTCTGCCAATCCCTCCACTGGCTTCCACTCAGTGTCCTCCACCCCCCTCTGCCAATCCCTCCACTCAGTGTCCTCCACCCCCCTCTGCCAATCCCTCCACTGGCTTCCGATTGCGCAATGGATCAAATTCAAAATCCTAACACTGACATACAAAGCCGTCCACCATACTGCCCCGAACTACATCACCGACCTAATATCCAAGTACCACCCAACACGCACACTCCGCTCCTCACAAGACCTCCTTCTCTCTAGTTCCCTGGTCTCCTCCTCCTATGCCCACCTCCAGGACTTCTCCAGGGCGTCACCCATCCTCTGGAACTCCCTGCCCCAACCCATCAGATTATCACCTACTCTCCTCTCCTTTAGGCGCACCCTGAAAACCCATCTCTTCAGGGAAGCCTACCCCACCCCCTGCTAACTTGCTGACCTCCTCCACTCTTCCTACCACTCCATCCCCCACAGCTATCTCCTCCTGTGCCACCATCCCCTCCCTCCTAGATTGTAAGCTCCAAGGAGCAGGGCCCTCGATCCCCTCATGTTTTGCATTGTATTGGTATTGTTCTGTCACATGTTCTGTCCCCCTTTGTAATGTACAGCGCTGAGCCAACTATTGGCGCTTTATAAATACTGTATAATAATAATAATAATATACATGGGCCGGACAGGAAGTGGTTAATAGTATAATAAACATTTTCCTCCTGCAGCCTTTGAATGGCGGTGGGATAGAGAGGAGGAGAAGTCAGGTTATAGCAGTTTCAGGAGGAGAATGGAAAAGATCGGCTCCTGTATATGCCCACCTCTTCTGTCCAAGTGTAAACCAGAATGTGACAGGGGGGCCACACGGGCCCCCTGGAGCATGGGTTAGCTTCGCCATTGCAACCCCTGACGCTACACCAGTGGTTGGGTGGGGGTGTGGACACCAGTGGTTGGGGGTGGTAAAAACTCTTCTCAGCTATGGGGTTTTACTGCCCCAGACCACAAATGTAACAAGCCCTTGCTATCCTGAGCCCCCTATAGGGCTGCTTTCACACTGATGTACTGCAGTCTACCTGCACCTGTGGCTTAGCTGCTCTTTCCAATAGACTTCTATCATGTCTTGCCGGGGTGGTGCACTTTCTGAAAGTGCAATAGAACTCCTGCACTCGGTTTGAGGTCGGGGCCACATCTGAGGGCCACGGGTTGAGCACCCTGGTGTAGAGTAATTTTTTTTCCTTCCACCCGTGGTTGAAGGAAATACAATTGCATAATGGATGGCCTGCCTTACGCTGAGCTTCAAGAGTCCCTCTCAGACAGAGTAATAAAAGCTCATCGGGGGAAGTACAACGACTTCAAACAAAATATCGAACCTGTTGGCTGAGCTCCATAAAACATAGGGCCCCTATTCTGCTCTGTGTAGGCGGAGCTATCAGTTACCATGGAGTACAGGGAAGGGTTCAGCCATTGGATTGCATCTTTGTGGCTCTACGGCAGTGGTCTCCAAACTGTAGCCCTTGGCTTGCTTTCACCTGGCCCTTGAGGCACTATTCCAACAACTGACCCTATCTATGGGGAACTATTCCTCCCACTGACACCATCTATGGGGCACTATTCCATCCATTGACACCATCTATTGGGCACTATTCCTCCCACTGAAACCATCTATGGGGCACAATTCCTCCCACTGACACCATCTATGGGGCACTATTCCTCCCACTGAAACCATCTATGGGGCACAATTCCTCCCACTGACACCATCTATGGGGCACTATTCCTCCCATTGAAACCATCTATGGGGCACTATTCCTCCTTCCACTGACACCAACATTGGGGCGCTATTCCTTCCACTGACACCATCTATGAGGCACTATTCCTTCCACTGACACCATCTATGAGGCACTATTCCTCCCACTGACACCAACATTGGGGCACTATTCCTTCGACTGACCCCATCTATGGGGCACTATTCCTCCCACTGATACCAATGATGGGGCACTGTTCCTCCCACTGACACCAATGATGGGGCACTATTCCTCCTACTGACACCAATGATGGGGCACTATTCCTCAAACTGACACTATCTATGCAGCACTATTCTTCCCACTGAAACCAATGATGGGACACTATTCCTCCCACTGACACCAATGATGGGACACTATTCCTCCCACTGACACCAATGATGGGGCACTATTCCTCCCACTGACACAAATGATGGGGCACTATTCCTTCCACTGACACCAATGATGGAGCACTATTCCTCCCACTGACACCAATGATGGGACACTATTTTTCCCACTGATACCAACAATGTGGCACTATTCCTCCCACTGACACCAATGATGGGGCACTATTCCTCCCACTGACACCAATGATGGGGCACTATTCCTCCCACTGACACAAATGATGGGGCACTATTCCTTCCACTGACACCAATGATGGAGCACTATTCCTCCCACTGACACCAATGATGGGACACTATTCCTCCCACTGACACCAATGATGGGACACTATTTTTCCCACTGACACCAACAATGAGGCACTATTCCTCCCACTGACACCAATGATGGGGCACTATTCCTCCCACTGATACCAACAATGTGGCACTATTCCTCCCACTGACACCAATGATGGGGCACTATTCCTCCCACTGACACAAATGATGGGGCACTATTCCTTCCACTGACACCAATGATGAGGCACTATTCCTCCCACTGACACCAATGATGGGGTACTATTCCTCCCACTGATACCAATGATGGGGCACTATTCCTCCCACTGACACCAATGATGGGGCACTATTCCTTCCACTGACACCAATGATGGGGCACTATTCCTCCCACTGACACAAATGATGGGGCCCTATTCCTCCCACTGACACCAATGATGGGACACTATTTTTCCCACTGACACCAACAATGAGGCACTATTCCTCCCACTGACACCAATGATGGGGCACTATTCCTCCCACTGACACCAATGATGGGGCACTATTCCTCCCACTGACACCAATGATGGGGCACTATTCCTCCCACTGACACCAATGATGGGGCACTATTCCTCCCACTGACACCAACATTAGGGCACTATTCCATCCACTGACACCAATGATGGGAAACTATTCCTCCCACTGACACCAACATTGGGGCACTATTCCTCCCACTGACACCAACATTGGGGCACTATTCCTCCCACTGACACCAACATTGGGGCACTATTCCTCCCACTGAGACTAACTTTGTAAGCAAAGGGCCACTTCATTCTCCTTCAAAGAAAAGGGTCACCGATTATATTTATCGATTTCATTTGGAAACAAGATCTCGCCTCTCGGTAAAGTCAGAATTCTCCTTTTAATACCACACATCTCCAATCGTTTTCCACGTTCGATGTGATTGTCAAAGCCAGAGAATACAAACAAGATACACGGGTATAAAAGGTATATGTGCCTGGTGTAAAAAGTATAAATTTCATGACAACGTATAAAATATAAAACAAGGCGTCGCTCATTTGTATATACATCACAGCTATATACAGGCAGTCACTGCGGAGACCCCCCCTCCCCCGGTGAAGGGGTTCATCAGCGAATATGTACAAGATGGAAGAACAGCTGCCGTAGCGAAAGGATTAAAAAAACAAAAAACAAAAAGGAACAGTATATTCGGGAAGAGCCGGCGGGCCCCTATGTGGGCGGGGGGCCGTCATATTTCAGCATCAGGTTGAAGGAGCGAGCGTAGTTGTTGGCCAGAGCGCAGTTCTGGCTTTCGTGCACTAGAGGGAGCAGGAAGGCCAGCAGGAGGAGGAGCAGAAGGAGGAGCTGTAGCGGTAGGGCGGCACAACAGACGCGGTGCAGGAACGAGCAGAGTCCTCCCGATTTCTGCAAGATACAGCAAAGATTACTAACGGCCTATACCTGATTTGCAGGCTAGCTATGAAAAGAAAATTAATTGTTATATAAAAAGAAAATAAAACGGTCATATAAAAAAAAAAATTAATTGTTATGTAAAAAAAAAAATAAACGGTCATGTAAAAAAAAAAAATAATTGTTATATAAAAAGAAACTACACGGTCATGTAAAAAAATGAACTGTTATGTAAAAAAGAAAATTATTTTCTTTTTATATAACATTTTATTTTCTTTTTATTTAACAGTTTATTTTTTTTTTATATAACAATTAGTTTTCTTTTTATTTAACCGTTTATTTTCTTTTTATATAAAAAAAAATTTTTTGTTATATGACCGTTAATTTTCTTTTTATATAACATTTCATTTTCTTTTTATTTAACAGTTTATTTTTTTTTTATATAACAGTTAAACGGTCATATAAAAAAAAAAATGTTTTTATATAAAAAGAAAATAAACGGTTAAATAAAAAGAAAATGAATTGTTATGTAAAAAGAAAATAAACTGATATATATATACATATATATATATATATATATATATATATATATATATATATATATATATATATATATAATGAATTGTTATATAAAATGAAAATAAACCATTAAATAAAAAGAAAATGAATTGTTATGTAAAAAGAAAATAAACTGTTATATATATATATATATATAAATTGAATTGTTACATAAAATGAAAATAAACGGTCACATAAAAAAAATTAATTGTTATGTAAAAAGAAAATAAACTTTTATATAAAAAGAAAATGAATTGTTATATAAAAAGAAAATAAACTGTTGTATTAAAAAAAAGGAATTGTTATATAAAAAAGAAACTAAATGGTCATATAAAAAAATATGAATTGTTATGTAAAAAGAAAATAAACCATTAAATAAAAAGAAAATAAACTGTTATATATATATATATATATATATATATAAATATATATATATATATAAAATGAATTGTTATATAAGATGAAAATAAACGGTCATATAAAAAAAATTAATTGTTATGTAAAAAGAAAATAAACTTTTATATAAAAAGAAAACTAATTGTTATGTAAAAAGAAAATAAACTGTTATATAAAAAGAAAATTAATTGCTATATAAAAAGAAAATTTTACATTTATATAAAAAGAAAACCTCACATGATACCAAAGCACCCAGGGCAGCTTCCCCTCCTGCCCACCCCTTGTCCTGGCCCTGCTCTGACCTCACAGAGAAGGTTTTATAACACTCAAGGCAAAAAGACCAAAGAGCGCCATCCCATGGCTGTGAAGACCACAAGGGCATAGGTCTCATGCCCTGCCCTGCTTAGGCACGCAAGGTGGCCGCTTCTTCTGTCTACCCCTTAGCCTGGCCCTGGACACAGCAGTGACTAGAGGTCGGAGGGAGGAACCAGTGAGATCTGCAGGGGCCGCAGAAATCGACCCTCCTGGAAGTGTTGGTTTCCCAGCAGACTTTAGGGGACTGGTCGTCTTCAGTGGACAGTCCATGGGCGGGATGAAAGGTAAAAATGCACACTCCACCCAAAACACTGATTGAAGGTGTGGGTGGCTTTTTGACCATTGTAGGTGGGGCCTGTTGTGACTGTGGGTATGGTTTCCCGCAACAGTGGGTGGGGCATAATAAGTCACTTGCAGATGTGGGGGGCGGGGCTTACTATACATCAGTTTTTACATTGTTCACAATTACAGATACAACATGCAGCTTGACAAGGACAGAACACTCTACCTTGGTGACATCCCTGGGCTCCTGGGTCAGGTTTAGGCTCTGTGGGGGAAAAAAAGCAACCAATCAGAAATCACCTTTCACTGATCTGACTTAAGGAGTATATTTACTATGTCATGACATTGCTGATCCTTCTGCTGACCTATTATATGTCTTCTGATAGACAAACATTACACATATCCTATCAGAAGATTTATATCGGATTTTGATAATATTTATTACAGAAATGAGGCTCCTGAAAGCAGCATTAGATGTAAAAAGTCGGGGTAACGTGAATTGGGAGTGCTGAGGTCTCAGGTTTCATTCTCACCAGGGGCCCGCTTTGCATCAAGGTTTAAAGTTCAGTTTTTCAGTAACATGAATCATTTCCCCCCCCCCCCCCCCATATTGGTCCTGGTGTGTGCATATAATCAGAACACGGCATCATTAGCTGCACAAGGGTGTGAAATACGTGAAAGGTGTCTGTTTTGTAGGTACCTGAGATCATTAGTACCTCAGGGGTGGGACTGAGGTGAATAGTGATTGAGGATCATTGGCATCTCAGGGGCATTACTGAGGTGAATGGTGTCTGTAGTGGAAAAATAAGATCATTGGCTCCTCAGGGGCAGACATTATTTGGATGACGTGTGTGCCTATGGTTGGGACTTGATATCATTAGCTCCTCAGAGGCGGGACTGAGTCAAATGGTGTTTGTAGTATAGAAATAGGATCATTAGTTGCTCAGGACAGAACTGATGTGAATGGTGTGTATCCATGGTAGAGACTTGAGACCATTAGGTACTTAGGGGCATTACTGAGGTGAACGACATCTATAGTAAAAAAATAAGATCATTGGCTCCTCGGGGGAAGACATTATTTGGATGTCATGTATGTGCCTATGGTTGGGACTTGATATCATTAGCTCCTCAGAGGAGAGACTGAGGTGAATAGTGATTGAGGATCATTAGCTCCTCAGGGGCATTACTGAGGCGAATGGTGTCTATAGTAAAAAATAAGATCATTGGCTCCTCAGGGGGAGAAATGATTTGGATGTCATGTATGTACCTTTGGTTGGGACTTGATATCATTAGCTCCTCAGAGGCGGGACAGAGTCAAATGGTGTTTGTAGTATAGAAATAGGATCATTAGTTGCTCAGGACAGAACTGATGTGAATGGTGTGTATCCATGGTAGAGACTTGAGACCATTAGGTAATTAGGGGCATTACTGAGGCGAACGGCATCTATAGTGAAAAAATAAGATCATTGGCTCCTCAGGGGCAGACATTATTTGGATGTCGTGTATGCCTATAGTTGGGACTTGATATCATTAGCTCCTCAGTGGCGGGACTGAGGTGAATGGTGTTTAAAGATCAATAGCACCTTGGTGGCATGATTGAGGTGAACGGTGTCTGTAGTGGAAAAATAAGATAATTGGCTCCTCAGGGGGAGAAATGATATGGATGGTGTGTATCCATGGTAGAGACTTGAGACCATTAGCTCCTTAGGGGCATGATTGAGGTGAACAGTGCCTGTAGTGAAAAAATAAGATCATTGGTTCCTCAGAAGGGGAAATTATTTGAATGTCATGTGTGTGCCTATGGTTGAGACCTTATATCATTAGCTCCTCACAGGCGGGACTTAGGTGAATAGTGTTTGAAGATCATTAGCTCCTCGGTGGCATGACTGAGATGAATGATATCTGTAGTGGAAAAATAAGATCATTGGCTCCTCAGGGGGAGAAATGGTTTGGATGTCACGTGTGTACCTATGGTTGGGACTTGATATCATTAGCTCCTCAGAGGCGGGACTGAGTCAAATGGTGTTTGTAGTATAGAAATAGGATCATTATCTGCTCAGGACAGAACTGATGTGAATGGTGTGTATCCATGGTAGAGACGTGAGACCATTAGCTCCTTAGGGGCATGATTGAGCTGAACAGTGCCTGTAGTGAAAAAAAAAAGATCATTGGCTCCTCAGAGGGAGAAATTATTTGAATGTCATGTGTGTGCCTATGGTTGAGACTTGATATCATTAGCTCCTCACAGGCAGGACTGAGGTGAATGGTGTCTGAAGATCAATAGCACCTCGGTGGCATGACTGAGATGAATGATATCTGTAGTGGAAAAATAAGATCATTGGCTCCTCAGGGGGAGAAATGATTTGGATGTCATGTGTGTACCTATGGTTGGGACTTGATATCATTAGCTCCTCAGAGGTGGGACTGCTTTGAATGGTGTTTTTATTATAGAAATAGGATCATTAGCTGCTCATGGCAGATCTGATGTGGATGGTGTGTATCTATGGTGGAGTCTTGAGACCATTAGCTACAAAGGGGCATGACTGAGGTGAATGTTGCCTGTAGTGGAAACATAAGATCATTGGTTCCTAAGGGGAGAAATTATTTGAATGTCATGTGTGTGCCTATGGTTGAGACTTGATATGATTAGCTCCTCAGAGGCGGGACTGAGGTGAATGGTGTTTGTAGTATATTAATAGGATTTGTTGCTCAGGGCAGAACTGAGGTGAACGGTGTGTATCAATTGAAGAGGTTTGAGACCATTAGCTCCTCAGGGGCATGAATGAGGTGACTGACATCTGTGGTATGAAAATAAGATCATTGGCTCCTCAGAGGAGCTAGGAAGTGGCTCCTCGGGTGCAAAAATGATTTGAATGTCATGTGTGTGCCTATGGTTGAGACTTGATATGATTAGCTCCTCAGAGGCAGGCCTGAGGTGAATGGCGTGTATCCATGGTAGAGGTGTGGCACCATTAGCTCCTCGGGGGCATCACTGAGCTGAATGGTGTCTGTAGTATAAAAATAAGATCATTGGCTCCTCGGGGGCAGAAAAGTTTGTTGTAGGGACTTGATATCATTAGATTCTCATAGGTGGGACTGAGGTGATGGTGTCTGTGGTGGAAAAAGAAGATCATTAGGTGCTAGGGAATGGAACTTATATATTAGGACCTGGACCTGAACCCAGGACCTCTGCTGTGTCTGGCAGTAACTCTTCTTGATGAGCCACCTGAGATGCTGGACATCTCCCTGGACAATTCCTTGAATTATCCTGCCTTGAATCTTGTTTCTCTTGACCGTTGAACCCTTTACTCCTCCCATGAACTTACAGATTGAAGCCATGTCTCTGCAGTTACTGTTTGCCAGATTATTATGCTCTTTCCAGGTTCAACCTATATGGGGTTAACTGATCTTGCAACCCATAGGGATCCACAGGATCAGCTTCAGCAGTTTGCAGCCTGTAAGGGGTCAGCTGTGCTAAAGTCGGAGATTGGCGATCAGCTTCTTCGGCCTCAAACCAGCACATGCGCAGTTGCTTCAGGGGATACATATCTTCACGGGTCCGGGATACTCATTTTACCGCTACACCGGGGACAGCTGTCACTGTGCCGGGAATCCAGGATCACTCCAATAACTGGCCAGGACCTTCACAGAGCCCAGAAGCTCTGCTGACATCCTGCTCCTGCACCCCCTGTGATGGTGACACCCAGTGCGGCCCCCCCCCCCTAGGGACACCACTGATACTGACTACACTTCCACTTGATCCTTCCCTGCCATATCTGCTACTGGACTCCGGCTTGCTCATCTCCTGGTGGGGCGATTCTGAGGACTGGGACCTGGTACTAACATGCAGCAAAAGCCAAGTCCATCATCAGCAGCTCTGGTAAATACTGGTTAGTACGTAGACATCTTGGGTGAGTCCTTGTCATCCACCAGGGTGACCTTCTTGTAAACATATCCAACTGGCCGGTGGGACCCCCTCTACTGCTATAGCTACTGGACTCCGGCTTGCTCATCTCCTGGTGGGGCGATTCTGAGATCTTGGACCTGGTAATAACATGCAGCAAAAGCCAAGTCCATCATCAACAGCTCTGGTGAATACTGGTTAGTACGTAGACATCTTGGGTGAGTCCTTGTCATGCACCAGGGTGACCTTCTTGTAAACATATCCAACTGACCGGTGGGACCCCCTCTACTGCTATAGCTACTGGACTCTGGCTTGCTCATCTCCTGGTGGGGCGATTCTGAGGACTGAGACCTGGTACTAACATGCAGCAAAAGCCATGTCCACCATCAGCAGCTCTGGTGAATACTGGTTAGTACGTAGACATCTTGGGTGAGTCCTTGTCATTCACCAGGGTGACCTTCTTGCAAACATATCCAACTGACCGGTGGGACCCCCTCTACTGCTATAGCTACTGGACTCTGGCTTACTCGTCTCCTGGTGGGGCGATTCTGAGGACTGGGACCTCCTGGTACTAACATGCAGCAAAAGCCATGTCCACCATCAGAAGCTCTGGTGAATACTGGTTAGTACGTAGACATCTTGGGTGAGTCCTTGTCATCCACCAGGGTGACCTTCTTGTAAACATATCCAACTGGCTGGTGGGACCCCCTCTACTGCTATAGGTACTGGTCTCCGAGCCTGAACCTGACTGTGATATTGTTTGAGGTGAATGGTTTCTATAGTAGGGCAATAAGATCATTGGTTCCTCAGGGGCAGAAATAATATGATTGGCATGTGTGTGTCTGTGGTACAGATTTGAGATCATCAGCTCCTCTGGGATAGGGCTGAGGTGAGCAGCTCCATGTACAGCTCAGAAGAACTTTTTTATTCAGTGAACCATTTAAAAAAGCCCCTCCCTATGACCTCAATAGGTTTGAGCAATCAGTGCTATTCAAGTGGCCTACCAGCGCTGGCCTATGCAGAAGAAGACCTCAGAGTCACTGGCATAAAACTTAATTTTCATAATAGGTATTAGTGAAAGCTCTTTCCACACTGTTGGCAACAGAAGATCATTTTGATACATTGTAAAAAGCTGTGCTGGCTCTTTAAAAGATAAAATTTTTGGCCTTCGTACCGCGGGGTTCTCAGAATCACGGAGTTTGGATTTGTAGAGCATCCAGCGATATCGTAGATCTTCAAACCTGAGGTCCTCCGTCACAGACATGGCCGGCCGACAATGAAGGAGACCTTCGAAAAGCTTCTGGCCGTGAGGGACCCGAGACTTCAACATCTGAACAGAGCAAGAAGAAACGTATTAAATATGATACAAACAACTAAAACTGGAATATTTACCATGACCTTCTAACTTCCTCTAGGTGATGGGAAGCTAGAAATCAATAGATCGTTGAGGGAACACAGACATTGTTACTCCATGTTTTATACCAGATACTCATTTTGGGCTAAAAATAGAACCCTAGTACTCGTAGAAAGAACTACAGATTATATCAGGGTTTCTCCACCAGGGTTCCATGGAACTCTAAGGTTCCTCCAGAGTTTGCTAGGGCTTCCTCGAGCAATGAACAATTTCTGCCCCTCAGATAAGTTCCCATTGACACCATTGATCTTTCTAGCTATCTGTAATTCATCCCAATGACCAGAAGTGTAAGGAGCATTCTGCCCACCGACCATCACACCAATGTATCATGAGTTGTAGATGGAGTCATTTTTATCCGGGGTTCCCTGGGATCCAAAAGTTATTTCCGGTGCTCCTTTGTGTTGAAAAGACTGTATAGTGAAAAAAACAACTCAGTGTTTATGGAGGCTGAATACGTCCAAACCAGTTCTGGGACAAGGTCATCTAGCACCCAGGGTGAAGATGCCAAACCCTCCCTCCCTCCCCCCCAAAAAAATCTGAGCACTAATCTTCACACTTACCCCTTTTTCTGGTACAAATCCACCCTAACCGCTCAAAGCCTCTCTTTCCCCTAATCCCCCCTTCTAGCACAAACCATCTACACCTCTAAGCATAAATCCTCTTCCACTCCCCCCAAATGTCATTCTCCCAGCACAAATCCCTCCCCCCCAAATGTCCCTCTCCCAGCACAAATCCCCCCCACAAATGTCCCTCTCCCAGCACAAATGTCCCTCTCCCAGCACAAATCCCCCCCCCCCCCCCAAATGTCCCTCTCCCAGCACAAATACCCCCCCCAAATGTCCCTCTCCCAGCACAAATCCCTCCCCCGCAAATGTCCCTCTCCCAGCACAAATACCTCCCCCCCCCGCCAATCTCCTCTCCTAGCACTGATCCCCCCAATTTCCCCTCCTAGCACAAATCCCCCAAATCATCCCTACTGGCACAAATCCTCCCGCCCACAAATATCACTCTCCCAGTACAAATCCCCCCCCCCCCAATTTCCCCTCCTAGCACAAATTCCCCAAATCATCCCTACTAGCACAAATCCTCCTGCCCCCAAATCCCCTTCCTAACAGAAATCACCCCTCCTAGCGCAATCCGACCAAAATCCCCACCACGCCCAGGGCAGCTGCCCCTCCTGCCCACCCCTTGCTTCCAACAGTAGCTCACATGTAGAAGAATTCTCAGAATTGGCAGCTGTGTGTAGCCACTCCTCGGCAAGACGTCATAGCTGGTAAGGCTTGTTCACACCATGGTGTGTGGTGGAGATGAATTCTCTGCAATCAACGACCATTTAGACTTCAGGTGCCGCTCCAAGCCATCATCCTGCGATACTCATAGGCCAAAAAGGATCCTTTGACTACGCCCCATTGGAGGGGCGATATGCATCAGGACGTTCTCTGGGAGGAGTTGGGCTGAAGCTGCCTTCAGTCTTCCTTACACCTGGGCTGTTCCTTCAGAGTGCGGCATCCCATCCTCCCATCTTCTATGGAAGAAGTTTCTGCAGCACTCTTTATAATACAATGCAGCATGCAGCCACGGCACCACCTGCCTGGAGTTTGCATGTTCTCCCTGTGCCTTAGTGGGTTTCCTCCCAGTACTCCGGTTTCCTCTCACACACCAAAGACATGCCAGTAGGTTAACCACTTCATGTCTGGACACTTTCACCCCCTTCCTGTCCAGGATAATTTTCAGCTCTCAACGCTATCTCATTTTGAATGACAATTGCGCGGTCATGCAACACTACACCCGTAAGAATTGTTTAGCATTTTTTTAAAGACAGATAAAACTTTATTTTGGTGGTATTTATTCACTGCTGGGATTTTTATTTTTGCCTCCCAGCGTTTGGTGCCCAAGTGGCCAATCCCCAGATCTGATGGCTGCCACATGGCAGAGGAGGGAGCGTGCATAGCCCCTAGTAATGGCTCAGATCAGGATAGAGGAACACATGACCCCCGCCTTCCAACAACACAGCACTTGGTGCCCAAGTGGCCAATCCCCAGATCTGATGGCTGCCACATGGCAGAGGAGGGAGAAAGCATAGCCCCTAGTAATGGCTCAGATCAGGATAGAGGAACACATGACCCCCGCCTTCCAACAACACAGCGTTTGGTGGCCAATCCCCAGATCTGATGGCTGCCACATGGCAGAGGAGGGAGAAAGCATAGCCCCTAGTAATGGCTCAGATCAGGATAGAGGAACACATGACCCCCGCCTTCCAACAACACAGCACTTGGTGCCCAAGTGGCCAATCCCCAGATCTGATGGCTGCCACATGGCAGAGGAGGGAGCGTGCATAGGCCCCTGTAATGGCTCAGATCAGGATAGAGGAACACATGACCCCCGCCTCCCAACAACACAGCGTTTGGTGCCCAAGTGGCCAATCCCCAGATCTGATGGCTGCCACATGGCAGAGGAGGGAGAAAGCATAGCCCCTAGTAATGGCTCAGATCAGGATAGAGGAACACATGACCCCCGCCTTCCAACAACACAGCGTTTGGTGCCCAAGTGGCCAATCCCCAGATCTGATGGCTGCCACATGGCAGAGGAGGGAGCGTGCATAGCCCCTAGTAATGGCTCAGATCAGGATAGAGGAACACATGACCCCCACCTTCCAACAACACAGCACTTGGTGCCCAAGTGGCCAATCCCCAGATCTGATGGCTGCCACATGGCAGAGGAGGGAGAAAGCATAGCCCCTAGTAATGGCTCAGATCAGGATAGAGGAACACATGACCCCCGCCTTCCAACAACACAGCGTTTGGTGCCCAAGTGGCCAATCCCCAGATCTGATGGCTGCCACATGGCAGAGGAGGGAGCGTGCATAGGCCCCTGTAATGGCTCAGATCAGGATAGAGGCACACATGACCCCCGCCTCCCAACAACGCAGCACTTGGTACCCAAGTGGCCAATCCCCAGATCTGATGGCTGCCACATGGCAGAGGAGGGAGCGTGCATAGCCCCTTGTAATGGCTCAGATCTAATTTGGAAGCCGAGAAGTCACTACAGATGTGCTCAAGCTGTATCATATTTGTAGATTCCTGACCCTCCCACCTGCAATCTGCTTTGTCTTGTGTTCTCTCCATCACTGCCGGATGATTCCTCCATACAAATCCCATTCAGTTTGGCGTTCTCCACCTTCAGCCAGTGCTCAAAGTCCATGAAGAGTTTCGTGTGATCCTCACCTGTCTGCACCACAAGGGAACAAAATGTTATTTTATGGAGATTTAAAGGGAATCGAAAAACAATTATTTATTATATAAGCGGGTTCTGCTTCCTACATAGTAGTACTACGCAGATATTATTTTTTATCAGTCCGCTCAGACTTCTCACTGGGCTTTGTACAATCTCTATGAGGCTTTCACCAATTATATATATATATCCAATTCCAACAGTACAACAAAGGGGCATTGCTCTTTTACCTTGTTCCCTCCTATACTTTGTGCTGGAGAAGAATCCACAACATCCACAGATTCCGCTAAAGAGACAACTTTACGATTCCATCTCCATATTCCCCGAGTATCCCGAGAATTCCTCTCATCTTCCTTCAGGCTGTTTCCTGCAATTATCCTTCAAGATAAAAGTCTCTGTTAGTTCAAAGATAACAAAGAGAAAGGAAGATCATCACCACTGATCTGCTGCAGAGAGACCTCTGGGTGTCAGCATTCCCTTCTACCACCTTAGGGGAAGGAGAGAGAGAGAAAGAGTAAGAAAGAGAAAGAACGAGAGAGAGGGAACGACAGAGAGAACGAGAGAGAGGGAACGACAGAGAGAGAACGAGAGAGAGGGAACGACAGAGAGAGAACGAGAGAGAGGGAACGACAGAGAGAGAACGAGAGAGAGGGAACGACAGAGAGAGAACGAGAGAGAGGGAACGACAGAGAGAGAACGAGAGAGAGGGAACGACAGAGAGAACGAGAGAGAGGGAACGACAGAGAGAGAACGAGAGAGAGGGAACGACAGAGAGAGAACGAGAGAGAGGGAACGACAGAGAGAGAACGAGAGAGAGGGAACGACAGAGAGAGAACGAGAGAGAGGGAACGACAGAGAGAGAACGAGAGAGAGGGAACGACAGAGAGAGAACGAGAGAGAGGGAACGACAGAGAGAGAACGAGAGAGAGGGAACGACAGAGAGAACGAGAGAGAGGGAACGACAGAGAGAGAACGAGAGAGAGGGAACGACAGAGAGAGAACGAGAGAGAGGGAACGACAGAGAGAGAACGAGAGAGAGGGAACGACAGAGAGAGAACGAGAGAGAGGGAACGACAGAGAGAGAACGAGAGAGAGGGAACGACAGAGAGAACGAGAGAGAGGGAACGAAAGAGAGAGAACGAGAGAGAGGGAACGAAAGAGAGAGAACGAGAGAGAGGGAACGAAAGAGAGAGAACGAGAGAGAGGGAACGACAGAGAGAGAACGAGAGAGAGGGAACGACAGAGAGAGAACGAGAGAGAGGGAACGACAGAGAGAGAACGAGAGAGAGGGAACGACAGAGAGAGAACGAGAGAGAGGGAACGACAGAGAGAGAACGAGAGAGAGGGAACGACAGAGAGAACGAGAGAGAGGGAACGACAGAGAGAGAACGAGAGAGAGGGAACGACAGAGAGAGAACGAGAGAGAGGGAACGACAGAGAGAACGAGAGAGAGGGAACGACAGAGAGAACGAGAGAGAGGGAACGAAAGAGAGAGAACGAAAGAGAGAGAACGAGAGAGAGGGAACGAAAGAGAGAGAACGAGAGAGAGGGAACGACAGAGAGAACGAGAGAGAGGGAACGACAGAGAGAGAACGACAGAGAGAACGAGAGAGGGAGAGAACGAGAGAGAGGGAACGACAGAGAGAGAACGAGAGAGAGGGAACGACAGAGAGAGAACGAGAGAGAGAACGAGAGAGAGAGAGAACGAGAGAGAGAGAACGAGAGAGAGGGAACGAGAGAGAGGGAACGACAGAGAGAACGAGGGAGGGAGAGAACGAGAGAGAGGGAACAACAGAGAGAACGAGGGAGGGAGAGAACGAGAGAGAGGGAACGACAGAGAGAACGAGAGAGAAGGACAGAGAAAGAGAAAAAGAGAGAGAGATGGGGGGGGGGGAGAGGCGGAGAGAGAGGCGGGGAGAGAGGGAGGGGGAGAGAGAGAAGGACAGAGAAAGAGAGAGAAAAAGAGAGAAAAAAAGAAAGAAAGAAAAAGAAAGAGAGAGAGAGAGAGAGAGAGAGAGAGATAAAGGTGTGTGTGTGTGTGGGGGGGGGGGGATAGGGTAGGAAGAGAGAGAAAAGAGAACTGGGGGGGGTAGATATAAAGAGATAGAGAGGAAGGGAGATAAAGGAAATAGGAAGAAAAGTCATGAGGAATAAATATTGGAAGAGGAATAGAGAACACGAGGATGAATATGACACAATTACAATCAGGCAGATATCTATCACTGTTCTCAGAGCAGATCATTGGAGACAAGCAATCATTCCAAAATCTCATAGAATGACTCCAGATTACTGGTGTTGGTCCACTTATGACACCTGTACTAATGAGAGGACATCAAATATTCTTTGAATTATGAGGAATCGAGTTCATGTATGTCCACCTCTTGGGTGCTCCTGTGGCCGGGTGCGCTCGGCTCTCATTCTCCCAGATACAGCAGTCAATGTAATAATGCTCCTATGTATGGTAAATGGCCATGGCGGGGGATGGTGTGTTCTCCATGTGTATGGGGGGATAAGTACAGTATGTGTATGGGGGGTGATCAAGAATGAAGAGACACTCACCTGGTATTTACTTTTGCTTGGCTCGGACTCGTCTTGAGACTCGATTTAACATTTAGCTCTTCTCCATGTCCATGGCCGGCGCTGGAAGAGATGGAAGGGCTGGTCATTAGCTGTAATAGACAAACCTGGATTCCCTCGGAAGCGATGCAACGGGCCCACGGATCAGAGAGGCATCAATTATATGGAGGGCTGAGCCAGAGCAGCCATATGCCTTCTGCTTGGAGGAACATACAGAAGAATGGATCAGCAGCTCCTGGCGCCATCCTCTAGATCCCTCCTTCACCTCTAGGTCCCATTTACAGTATATGCTCCTATCTATGGTCTATGGCCATGGCGGGGGATGGTGTGTTCTCCATGTGTATGGGGGGATAAGTGCAGTATGTGTATGGGGGGTGATCAAGAATGAAGAGACACTCACCTGGTATTTACTTTTGCTTTGCTCGGACTCGTCTTGAGACTCGATTTAACATTTAGCTCTTCTCCATGTCCATGGCCGGCGCTGGAAGAGATGGAAGGGCTGGTCATTAGCTGTAATAGACAAACCTGGATTCCCTCTGAAGCGATGCGACTGGCCCACGGATCAGAGAGGCATCAATTATATGGAGGGCTGAGCCAGAGCAGCCATATGCCTTCTGCTTGGAGGAACATACAGAAGAATGGATCAGCAGCTCCTGGCGTGGCCTCTAGATCCCTCCTTCACCTCTAGGGCCCATTTATAGCATATGCTCCTATCTATGGTCCAAGGCAGGGAATGGTGTGCTCTCCATGTGTATGGGGGGATAATTATGTGTATAAGGGGTGATCAGGAGTGAGGAGACACTCACCTGGTATTTACGTTCGCTTTGTTTGGACTCGTCTTGAAACTCGAATTAACGTTTAGCTCTTCTCCATGTCCATCGCTGGCACTAGGAAGAGATTAAAGAGTTATTGACTGGTCAGGATTCAGCTGTAATAGGCAAACCTAAAGTATCATGACCCCCTTCACTTTTTACAGTTTTATGTTTTTTTTTCTCATAGTGCATACTGTATCAGAGCAAAAGCCATGAGGTCAAAAGGAACTGCCTGCAGAGCTCAGAGACAGGATTATTGCAGGGCACAGATCTGGGGAAGGCTAAAAAAAGATTTCTGCTGCACTGAAGGGTCCCAAGAGCACAGTGGCCTCCATAATTTGCAAATGTATGGAGGGTCGTTGGTTCATATCCAAACGGCACCACCTGCCTGGATCTTGCACATTCTCCCTGTGCCTGTGTGGGTTTCCTCCGGGTACTCTGGTTTCCTTCCACACTCCAAAGACATGCTGGTAGGTTAATTGGCTCCTGTCTAAATTGGCCCCTCGTATGCGTATGTATGAATGTGAGTTAGGGACCTTAGATTGTACGCCCCTTGAGGGTTAGGGACCTTAGATTGTACTCCCCTTGAGTGTTAGGGACCTTAGATTGTACGCCCCTTGAGGGTTAGGGGCCTTAGATTGTACGCCCCTTGAGGGTTAGGGACCTTAGATTGTACGCCCCTTGAGGGTTAGGGACCTTAGATTGTACGCCCCTTGAGGGTTAGGGACCTTAGATTGTACGCCCCTTGAGGGTTAGGGACCTTAGATTGTACACCCCTTGAGGGTTAGGGGCCTTAGATTGTACGCCCCTTGAGGGTTAGGGACCTTAGATTGTACGCCCCTTGAGGGTTAGGGACCTTAGATTGTACGCCCCTTGAGGGTTAGGGACCTTAGATTGTACGCCCCTTGAGGGTTAGGGACCTTAGATTGTACGCCCCTTGAGGGTTAGGGACCTTAGATTGTACGCCCCTTGAGGGTTAGGGACCTTAGATTGTACGCCCCTTGAGGGTTAGGGACCTTAGATTGTATGCCCCTTGAGGGTTAGGGACCTTAGATTGTACACCCCTTGAGGGTTAGGGACCTTAGATTGTACACCCCTTGAGGGTTAGGGACCTTAGATTGTACACCCCTTGAGGGTTAGGGACTGATGTGAATGTACAATATATATGTAAAGTGACAGCGCTAAATAAAATAAATAAATAAATGGAAGACTTTTGGCACAACCAGGACTCTTTGACCAACCTGAGCAATCGGGTAGAAGGGCCTTAGCAAGAGAAGTGACCAAGAAACCGATGGTGACTAACCTCCAAAGATCCTGTGTAGAGATGGGAAAGTTCGAGAAGGTCAACCATCGCTGCAGCCCTCCACCAATCTAATGGCAGAGTGGATGGGCGAGAGCCTCTCCTGTGAGTTTGCAAAACACATTAAAGCCACTTGGAGTTTGCAAAAAAAAGCATCTAAAGGACTCTCAGACTGTGAGGAACTGGTCTGATGAAGCCAAGATAGAACTGTTTGGCCTCAATTCTAAATGTTATGTCTGGAGGAAACCAAGCACAGCTCACCCCCTGCCTATTACCATCCCAACAGTGAAGCATGTTGGTGTCAGCATCATGCTCTGGAGGAGTTTTTTTAGCAGCAGGGACTAGGAAACTGGTCAGGGCAGATGGAAAGCTGAATGGAGCAAAGCACAGAGATATCCTCAATGAAAACCTGTTCTGCAGCGCTTACGACCCCAGATTGGGCCAAAGGTTCACCTTCCAACAAGAAAACCATCCTAAGCACACAGGCAACACAACACAGGAGCATCCTAGGGACAACTCAACTGTGAATGTACTTGAGTGGCCCAGCCAGAGCCCTGACTTGAACCCTTTTGAACATCTCTGTAGAGACCCGAAAATGGCCATCCACCGATGGTCCCCATCCAACCTGACTGAGCAAAGATGACTGGTAAAAAATTCACCCAATCCAGGTGTGCAAAGCTTGAGGCGTCATGCCCAAAAAGACTCGATCCTGGAATTGCTGCCAAAGGGGCTTCAAACAAAGTACTGAGTAAAGGGTCTGAATACTTAAGTGCATGTGATATTTCAGTTTTGTCTTTTTAATAAATTCACAGACATTTCTAAAATTCAGTTTTCACTTTGTCATTATGGGGTGCTGAGTGTAGATTCATGGGAAAAAAAATGAATTTACAACAACTGTAGTATCAGACTGCAACATAACATTCAAAAAAGTGAAGGGGGTCTGAATACTTTATGAATGCACTGTAATATATATATATATATATATATATATATATATTTTTTTTTTTTTTTTCTTTTTGCCCAGAATTTGTTTGAAAAAAAATAAAGCTAGCTAACCTGGCCTTCCCATTGGTTACGCTCATCTGAGTCGAGTTTTTCACAGACTTGCCTGAATTATCAGGAGTTCCGGATGCACCACCAGCAGGACGCGGAATTCTAGACAAACACAGGAGACTCAACCAATGACTCACCTGATATGTGATATTTTATCTTATCATATCCTCAACTTATCCAAGTTGTAAAATTAACTCCTTCCTGCCCATCCCGGAGTCCCTTTAAAAATCTCTGACCGCCTGAGAGAAGAAAGGGGGGGAGCCTGGAGGATCATCAATCCTGATCAATGTTATTGGCTGTCATAGTGGTCACATGATTGGGAACCAATCCCGCTGGATACCAATCATTAGTGGGGACTGAGAGTTGTCTTCAACAGCTCAGTCTCTGCGCTGGAAGCGTGCAGTGAACGCACTCAGGAGCACAGAAACGTTGACCGCCCAGCGACACATACACTATATTGCCCGTAGTATTGGGCTGCCTGCCTTCCCACACACATGACCTTTAATGGCCCCCCAGTCTTAGTCCGTAGGGTTCAATATTGAGTTGGCCCCGCCCTTTCCACGCACATGACCTTTAATGGCCTCCCAGTCTTAGTCCGTAGGGTTCAATATTGAGTTGGCCCCGCCCTTTCCACGCACATGACCTTTAATGGCCTCCCAGTCTTAGTCCGTAGGGTTCAATATTGAGTTGGCCCCGCCCTTTCCACGCACATGACCTTTAATGACCTCCCAGTCTTAGTCCGTAGGGTTCAATATTGAGTTGGCCCCGCCCTTTCCACACACATGACCTTTAATGGCCTCCCAGTCTTAGTCCGTAGGGTTCAATATTGAGTTGGCCCCGCCCTTTGCAGCTATAACAGCTTCAACTCTTCTGGGAAGGCCGTCCACAAGGTTTAGGAGGGTGTCTATGGGAAGGTTGGACCATTCTTCCAGAAGCACATTTGTCAGGTCAGGCACTGATGTCGGGGGAGGAGGCCTGGCTCGCAGTATCCGCTCTAATTCACCCCAAAGGTGTTCTATGGGGTTGAGGTCAGGACTCTGCAGGCCAGTCAAGTTCCTCCACCCCAAACTGGCTCCTCCATGTCTTTATGGACCTTGCTTTGTGCACTGGGGGGCAGTCATGTTGGAACAGGAAGGGGCCATCCCCAAACTCTTCCCACAAAGTTGGGAGCATGAATTTGTCCAAAATGTCGCCTTAAGAGTTCCCTTCACTGGAACTAGGGGGCCAAGCCCAACCCCTGAAAAACAACCCCACACCATAATCCCCCCCTCCACCAAACTTTACACTTGGCACAATGCAGTCAGGTAAGTACCGTTCTGGCAACCGCCAAACCCAGACACATCCATTGGGTTGCCAGACAGAGAAGCGTGATTGGTCACTCCAGAGAACACATCTCCCCTGCTCTAGAGTCCAGTGGCGGCGTGCTTTACACCACGGCATCTGACGCTTTGCATTGCACTTGGTGATGGAAGGCTTGGATGCAGCTGCTCGGCCATGGAAACCCATTCCATGAAGCTCTCTACGCACTGTTGTTGGGCTCATCTGAAGGCCACACCAAGTTTGGAGGTCTTTAGCTATTGACTCTGCAGACAGTTGGTGACTTCTGCGCACTGTGCGCTTCAGCATGCGCTGACTCCGCCCTGTCATTTTACATGCCCTCAACATGGACTTCCCGGCAAAGCACCTCATTCCCATATTGATAAGGACAAGGGCGTCTTTCCCACAACCCTGGCCATGTGGTTATGGGGGTCTACAGGCCGGGCCCTCCCCCCTGTGAGTACACAGAACCCCTACTCATTCACAAAAAAATGTTGTGTTAATAAAGACAGAGGTAGTTTTTTTTTTTAATTCCCTAATTTTAAAAAAAAATGTCCCATGACGTACATCCACCATCAATCCCGTCCCCCAGTGATGTAGATTTACTATAAACAAGGACCCCCATGGCGGGATCACCAGGGACCATTTTAATGAAAGCTGCAGGTTTAAAAAGATCGAAAATGACTTTTAAA